>NW_009632434.1:0-3036 GCF_000690535.1 Cariama cristata
AAATCAAAGACCTAATGCTTTCAAATGTTCGACATCAGAGATACATCACTGCATCAGTATTTCTGCGGGTCATGAACAATTTAGCTGAAGATGAGAATTCATGACAGCTCACTGGCATTAACTTGTATGGCAGTAGTGTTTACTTGACCAACTGTGATACTATTTTTTTTTTTCTTGCACAGTCTTCCATTTTACTGCAATATGTGGCACAGTTTAGATAGTAACATTCCTACAAGATGATTATTCAGCAGTATGAGTGCTTTTGACCTAACCCCTCTCTCTTTATCTGTTCACACAGGCCATGTTCTGCTTTGTGCAACCCTCTGTCCTGTTCCCCAGCACCAGAATCTGTCTTCAGCATTGCATCTCTGAGTTGCACTGGAGGCAAACCTCCTTTGAGCCTGGCTGGCTCCAAGTCACCTTTCCCCTTCCTCACTGCCCTCCTATTTCTCATCAGTAGCATCACTCAGATCCACAAGGGCCTGACCAGCAAGGTGAGAATAGACTTTTTCACTCTGAGGTCTAGGTGAATGATGATGTACTTGGGAGGGAGGTTAGTATTTGTATCTTCCCAGGCTTAAGAGTGATGTTAGTAGGACTATTAAAAAGGAATTGTTGTGTATTTGTATTTTAAAAATACCAAAGTACTATAGAAATACCCCCATTTTCAGAACAGGTGGGGTGAGGATCTGAAAAATATCTTCTGTCTTTGAATTCTAATATCCAGTTGACACTGGGAATCTGGAATTATAGAGCAGGTGATGCATGATGATGACACTTAAAGGATGGATTTATAAAGAATGTTGAGAAGGGTTAAATAACTGTTGTTTGGCTGAGCAGAATAAATAACTCGGGAGGAAAGGAATGGTTGAAGCATATATAACAAAGAAAAATGGGATAAAATTAAGCAAGGGAATGAGTGCTACAGTGCCTGAAGAGGTTTCTTCCAACTTCTGATTGTCCTGAATTTTTAGAATGAGTGTGTCATGGAAAATTGCAAACTTGGAAGAGGAAATGGCAGAGCCCTAGAGAGATGGAGTAGCTACCATAAGCTTTCTCAAAGCCTTCCTCTGTCACCTCATGTTGAATTAGCTGACCGGTTACTAATAGGAATATCTGGCCAGATGAGAGAAAAACATCGTAAGCCACTGGCCAGACTTCTGCCTTAACAAAGCACTATGGAAAATGTAGGCAGTGGCTGTTGGTTACCTGCAATGGGGGTGGTCATGATGGATGCAAGTGAGCCCTGAGGCAGAAAAGCAAATATTTATCAGACTATCTTTAAATACCCCTTTTGGAGCAGCCAACAGGAATTCTCATGTGAGAAGGTAGGGGTTAGGCCTTGGAGATGGCTATGTTTTACTTTCCTCCAAGCATGAACTGTCTTAGTAGTATTTGTCTCCACTTTTGATTCTTTTATAGTACAGCTCTGTGCTGGGCTTCAGAGGCTTGAAGGATTATCTGCATCAGAGCTGGCAGACCGGCCCTCCCTCTGTAACTCCCTCATCTGCGTGGATCCTGCGCCATGAATATCATCTGCAGTACTTTGTGTTAGCATTGGCTCGGAGAATGGTATCGTCATTAGTCCTTTCATTTCTTTCACCTGAGGAATTGACTTCACCATGGCCTCTCCAACTCAGTGTGTCAGACTGGCAGCTGGTCTTTGTATCCATGTTCTTTCTCATATCTGACTTAGGTCTGGTGACTCTTCAGCTCTATCTTACACCCCATTAGCAAATAATATTTTTACAGTTACTGATGTGGGGATTAAGATCCAAAATACTTTGGATGGTAAAATTATATTTTTGCTGGTCTTTGGGCTAGAGTGAGAACAAACTTTTCAAGTGTGCTGCTAAAAAAGATGTCTGACTACCTAAGACAATCAGCAGAAGCAGAAAGATCTTGGTATGAATGCTGACAGTTCTTGCAGTCTGCCTCGTCTCTCCAGCGAGATCTATGTCTCTGTTGACCCTCCTGTCCTTGTTTGCCTCGTGGACAAATGATAATAGTGCTTTTATCTGTTGTTTTGTTTCCTGTACAGGCAGGCACTTCTCCGGATTACACCCAGCATGCCTCACTCCATCACTGTGTTGCCATGGCATTGCTAAGCCGTCTGTTGCCAGGGAGTGAGCATCTGGCTTATGAGATCCTACTGGATCTTGCCTTTAATCCAGAGTTTCTTCCGTAAGCTTTGCATTTTTTCCTTTCTGTAGTCTGATACATGGGAAAACTTGGAGAAAATTGAAAAAGCACGTGTTGGCACTGCATTTTTGTCATATTTTTTGGCACTTAATAAGGCCTGTATTCAAATTTTAGTTACTCATTGGCATATTCTTCAGTCACGGAGCCTTCTAATCAGACCAGCAGTGTGGTTGCAGATTCCTCTTCAATGTACCAATGTTGAGAAGTGTGACCAGTTTCTTTTGATCTCTGCTATGCCAAAAGTCCTGTGATTTGTGACAGAACTGATTCTCACTGAGACCTAGCACCTGCTGTCCTGAGACTAGTCTAGAAAATACATGGGAATTTGACATAGCCTGAAAAGCTTATTAAATCTTCCTCAAATCCTTATTATACAAGTTCTTACCCAAATTTTTGCTGATTTGGCAATTGTAATGTCTTCCACCTTGCTCTGGAATAAATCATGAGCATCTCAAATGTGAAGCCTCCCATGTCTGGCCAAGAAAATGGTAGCAGTTTATCTTGTTGAACACAATCTCTTTGAAATTTGCCATGGTGCATCCCTGTAGGAGATTGGACCAAGGTGCTGTAAGGAGATACTATAGTTTTCCAGAAAGAAGGAAAGTTTGTGAGTGGGTTGGTTTGTTTGGGTGGTGGTAGGGGGTTTTGTGGTTTGGTTTGTTTGGTTGGTTTTGTTACTTGTTTTTTGGGTTTTTTTGGTCTTGTTTTTTTTACAAATACCTGCTATTCTGTGAGAATTTGGCAAGTAATCTGAGACTGTGGTGATGTGAGAATTTGGCAAGTAATCTGAGACTGTGGTGATTCTCTGGTCTGATTTGACAAACACGCTCCTGC
>NW_009632434.1:3162-14260 GCF_000690535.1 Cariama cristata
GAGTCTGTATGATTTCCCCTGACCTTGCCACTGCCAGGTGCAAAGCTACTGTTTTGAAAATTGTCTTATTGATTCCTGTAGGCCTTATATGATACGTGGTATTTCATCTCAGCACCCTGACAGCTGTGTTGGTAAGTGGAGACTGCCTCTCTGGACAAGGAGTTGCAGCCTCCACTGCAGACTGCTGGCATTGTGTGGAGTTTTTCATGGCAAGGCCTTAGCGTTGCAAACTCCAAATGTAGTTCTGTGAATTCCCTGTAAATACCAAGATAACTGATGCTTTACAGGCCCTCAGTATTAGCATAGCTGAATGCTGTAGAAAGTGTTGCGAGTGCTGTACATATACTACTCTCTTTAATCTCCTTAATGCAGGAAGATTGTAGAGATGAATTTCTGTGGTGTTTTGTTTTTTTTTCTTTTTTTCTTTTTTTTTTTCCCTTAAACTGAGGTTTGTCTTTATCTTACAGTGAAGGGAAAGCTGGAGGGCCAGAAGCAGCTGACTTCTCTGATATCCTACATCTGGGTACCAGTGCCAAACTGGCACAACCTGGCTCTGCAGCAGCATTTTTTTCAAAGGCTACTCGTGGTGCCCTCCTGAGAGAATCGTACCAGAATCTGCCTGTCATCCGCTCCTGCTATCTTTCTCATTTTGTCCACTTGCAACCTACCCTTACACGTTCCCAAGCATCCTACCAAGGACGGAATTACCTCATCCAGTCAATGCTGCTTCCTGAGGTCAAAGGGCCCATCTTGCCTTCAGACTGGCCGTTCTTTCCGCTTATCAGCCTCTACAACAAAGTGACTAATGCAGAGACATGTGGGGCTGTACTGAACTCTCTCCCACTTGATTTTGTCAACACTGTGACCTGGAACCTGCAGTGGGTCTTGTTGCTAGAAACCTGGCGTGCTAAAACCCTGCAGAGCATCCCTACTGCTGCCAAACTTGCACGGCTTATGTGTGTCTTCCTTACAGGCAGTGACCTCTTTCTAGAAGCACCGATCCACCGCTACACAGCTGCCCTTCTCTCTGTGTATTGCCAGCCCAAGGCATTGGACTCCTTGAATTTGGATGCTCCTCTCCCTGGTTTGGCGTCCTTCCACGATCTCTATATAAGCCTCCTGGAGCAGTTTGAAGGTGTCTCCTTTGGCGATCCACTCTTTGGGACCTTTGTTCTTCTACCTCTACAGAAGCGTTTCAGTGTTCATCTGCGTCTCTCTATATTTGGGGAGCACACAAGTATCCTGCAGGCACTGGGAGTGCCGCTCCAGCAGGTAATCACAGAATGGTTGGGGTTGGAAGGGACCTCTGGAGATCATCTAGTCCAACGCCCCTGCCAAACCAGGGTTGCCTAGAGCAATCCTGGTTTATGGTAGTTGCATGTCACTGCATATTTCTGGGTTACTGGGCTCTTGCCTGTGTTTCTCCAGCCTTGATCTGGGCATCCCCCCAGCACTTCCTCTTCTTCCTCATCCCTCCTTGTCCAGTAGAATAATCGTGCTTTCTTTGCTTAGAAGAATTTCATTCTCTCCAAAGAAAGTTCAATGCATGGAATGTAAAATAGAATAGGAATGGAGACCAGTGTTCTTTTGATTTAGGGCTGTGACAGCAGTGTAGATTTTTGTTGTAGTTGTTATTTCTTCTTTTTTTTTTTCCCTAAACAGGTTGATTGATTGTAAGTCTGAAGAACAGAGTCCAGCCCCTATAGGTGCAGGCCCTTGTCACATAATCATTTTCAGAAAGCTGTTGAACTTTGTTTCGAGAGCAGATAGTGTGTGTATGTGGAGGGCAGGGGCTGTGAAATTGTTCAGTGGAAACTGTCCCACAACCTGCTTGGTCTAGTGATTGAGAACCTCCTTTTAATTTATAGCCTGTATGTACAAAGGGCAGTCTGCACCACATGTTCTTCTGCCAGCAGTTACCTTTCCTTTAAATGTCTATTCTCACCTTGGCGAGAACCTTTTCCTTGCCCAATGAATGGGCAATCATTTTCCCTCTCAACTATGTTTCCACATATAGTTGTACTGGAGTTGTACTTTGGGTAACTCCAGCAAGAAATTTTGATCTGTCAAGTGCGAGATGCAAGAAAATTGGATCTGCCAAGTGCAGGACTGCATTTTGTTTGAATGAGCAGAGCATAAGAGATGGAATTTAGCTGGCTTAAAGTTCTATGTCAGTTGACAGACAATACCTGATCTAGCCTAATGTTTGCTAATACAAAGATAACCTTTCACAATTTTTTTTCCAAACAACTGTGAACCAGCAGTTTATGTAAGATCATGGCTTTCCATTGTGTGGTTGCGGCGCTTTTGTTCTGGTTGTAGTATCCCTGCAGCCAGTTTTTCTATATCATTATGGCCAGATAAGCCTTTGTTTCTTAAGCCAGGTAAGCCAAGATTTTTTCTGACCTGCTTCTTATGGTAACCTCTCTGTTCTCTTGATGTTCCCAGTAGTCCTTCCCTGTCTCTATTCCAGTTTCACAAATATATGTAGGAACAGAACTGAACACCATATTCCAGATGAAAGGCTGGATTCTACATCACTGCTTTGTCCTGTCTTGATCCTTCAGCACTAGATCCCTCAGTACCATCAGAATTGTGGCATGTGTTACAATGGAGAACATTTCAAAGTGCATTGTTTTTCACATGCTTAGAAGTTTTTTAAATGTCACATACTTTGAATAATGTTTTCATTGCTGTATTGCTTCAAAACAAACTATGTATTGGAAAATTTGAGCAAGATCACTTGAGGAGGTGTTGTTTATTTGGGTTTTTTCCCTTTCTGTCTTGAGTAAAAAATAGCCTAGTGTGCAGTAGGAATATCCTACCAGGCAGACTGCTTTCTGAATTGAGTAAAATCAATGATTGTCTTTAATCATGCAAAGTAGATGCTCCAAAGTGATTTACATAATTTTAGTACTAGGGAGCTTACCTCAAAGTTGAGAATAATGAAAATTGGACTTATGGAGAGGGGAGACGCAAACAAAACCAAGTTGTTACTAAAAGCTTTTCTAACCTATTTTCTGAAGCTAGACAGTGAAGTCGGAAAATGTTGGAAACTTGACTTAACAATAACATTAACTCTGGTGCATATATCCGCTTTCCTTTTCTGGCTAAATGCATACATAAGTCAGCATAAGCCTCTCTGGTACATTAATGGGATGTGGTGCTGTTGAAAGCACTCTGTCTCCTCACTTTGAAACCACTCTTCTTACCTGTGCCAAAAAGCTACTGCGGTGATGTAATGATTAAAACATCTCTGCATAAAGCTAAAGAGGTCTCGAGGATGCTTTGTCAATGGCATGTCACATTTGTCAGTGTGAGCAGTAACAGCTCTGCTCCAAATGAGGATCATGCCACTGAGGTACATTGTGTTATATAGAAGTGCACGCACAAACAGCTGGGGAGGGGCACCCTAAAGTCGTGAACTTCCCCTCACTGCCTGGACCCTGACAAAAATTGTAATGTTGCCTCTGGATGGTTTTGTTGCAGTTTCCTGTGCCTCTCGAGAGATACACTTCCCCTCCTGAGGATAACCTGAACCTCCTGCGACTCTACTTCCGAACACTGGTCACTGGTGCACTGCGCCACACCCGGTGCCCTGTTCTTTACGTGGTGGCTGTGGCTCATGTGAACAGCTTTATTTTCTCCCAAGACAGCACGACACAGGTAGGTAATGGATAGCAGAGCCCCAGGGCGGGAAGCTTTGGGGTTTGCATCTGCCCTTCCCAAGGGTCCAGTGTGGCCTGTGGGGGAACCACTGACCCTGGCCATGAAAACAAAGACTGTATGTAAATGGTCTGAGGACTGGTCAGCTGTTTGAGAATCCACATATGAGACATGGACAGCAGCTCTTGTTCATCATATCCTAAAGCACTTGCATTAATGGTAGCCAATCCTACATAAACCTTCCAAGTCAGCAACTGCATGGGCTATGGTATGGGGGGGGAAGAATGAAGCGGAGAGGCTGAGGGAGCTGATCAGGCAGAGAAAGCTTGTAATAGATTTAGCCTTTGCCTGGGGCAATCTTAAGGTGCAGAGTACTCTTTCCTTTCACTTTGCTTGAATAACCAAGCAGAAGCCTTCCCATGGCCTTGGGGCCTCTAGCGGTTGCTACTTGTGCTAACACTTCACCTCTGATCTACAGTTCTACCTGAAAGTTGAGAATTCAGCTGGGTTTGAGGTTAGGGGGAAGGAGGAGAGAGGCAGGATCCAAGTGATAGGCGTCTCAAGCCCTTTTTGCTGGAACAAGCTGCTCTTTGGACCATCATCATAATGAGCAAAGCATTCTTCTGGAGTGCTGTACACCCATGGGCAAAGGTAGCATTGCGCCATACTAAGCAAAGTATGTGTTGTTCCCAGGAGACTGATGCTGCTCGGAAAAGCATGCTGCGGAAGACATGGCTGTTGGTGGATGAGGTAGGATCTGTAAGGTTCAGTCTGTGCCACTGGGACTTAAGTTTTTCAGATACGGTACTCTTACAGATTTACCTTTGGCTTTTGAAATTTGTGTTTTAACTACCTTGCTAATTTGAGAACAAGAGGAGATTAGCAGCAGGATTTTGACCTGTGATGGTTATAAAATACTGTTATCCAGTTCCTGTAGTAACTGAACCCAAACCACTGAGCCCATTGGAACCTAGATGAATCTCCTGTATTGTATTTCCATGTCTCTTGCCCAGGCAGCGTTGTATCTGGATAGTGAGAGGTCCTAGAGGGATGATTCTAGCACAACTATGAATAGCAGTGATCTCCCTTAACTCTTAGTTGGATGCTTCCCCAAAAAAGAACAAAACAGATGTAAGGTTTCTATTTTTCTCAGGGAGCTTGCCAAAGTCTGTCACTTGTGTGACAGAGATGGGTCCTTTGGCCCTTTATGTTTAGCATCCAGGGTAAATTCTTAGATCCCACTCAAAACCCCATTTGGGCTTCTGCTACAATTGAGGGGTTGTTGAGGAGAGGGTGGAGTTGTGTTCAGAAAAGGAATTCTCAGGTAAATCAAAAGTGAATTTTCTTGGAAGAAACTCACCTTTTATAGCTCTTCTGTTGAAGATGATGCAGTTAAATATGTTGGGCATGAAGGAATTGTACTATCTGGCCAGTCACTATGTTGTGTTAGAGACAGGGTGGAAACGATTAGATTCTTTTCAGTGCTTAATGGATGCTGTTTCTTTTTTCAGACCTTGAAAAAACACCTACTCTACTATAGACTGCTGAATGCAGAGAGCCCTTTGGGATTTGACCTTTATGAGCAGCTCCCTCCCATGCGACTGAAGTACCTGCAGACGGTGACACAGAAAGAAAGTAAGGAGAATGCACCAGCGCTAGTCTCATAGCAAAACACTTGTGCAAGAAGAGGGCCAAGGTGAAGAATGGAAGAGCTCCATTTATACTTTACTGATGAAACTAGTGCACTTCAGACCTTTTCAGTGTCTCACCTGGACACTCTTGGCATCTTTGCAAAGTGAAACACTAGTAGAATGCTCCCAGCCTTGCAGAACAATACACATCTTCTCAAGATAGGACAATATGTGTGTGTGGCCTTTCTGTGATGAATGCTGGACTATTTTCCTCCATTCTCTTTCAGATTATTCTCCTTCTCCCTGGAGAAGGTGAGAATGTGTCTGAAAGGCACTGAACTGTTGAATAAACTAAAGGAAGTGGAAAACTTATTTCATTCAGTCAGGCTGGAGATTGTGGGTACTCAAGACGATGTCTGTCTTCCCCAGATCTTTCCCTTGCTTTTTTGTACCATGAATTTTGAATGGTCGTTTCTCCATACCATCCCCTGCAAACAAAATGACAGTACAACAGGGAAGAAGCCGATCCTGAGAGCTCTTTTTAGGAAAAAAAAAAATAAAAAATCTGTATACAAGCAGTTTCTCCAGGACAGTGTTCTGTGCACACAGTCACACAGATGTATTGTGTCAGACCCCTAAGAAGTAATAGTTCCTAGTGCAGTGGTACAAAGACTGGATATCCTCCCTTGCCTGTCCTTTGGATAGTCTTTAAACTGCTTTCTTTTCTCCCTTAATTTGGTTACACGTATAACAAGATGAAAAATAATTTTTTTGCAGGGCAGGATGCTTGGCAGTAACCGCTCCCCATTAGAGGTGGAAAAAAAAAAAAAGTATCTGCTTGTTTAGCTAGAATATGTATTGATTGTCCTCTGAGAAGAGAGGAATGTAACTTAAATTTTAAAGTGGAGTTTCTAAGCTTAAAATTAATTTTAAAAATTCCTAATTTGATCCCACTTCTACATCCAAATTTTGTATTGCAGCCTCAGACACAAGGACTACAAATACAGTGCCCTAAAAGGCTCATCACAAGTGCCAGATCAAGTCCAGAGTTTACCCTAGGTGTGACCTCCCTGGATGTTTTGTTTATATCTAGCCATTTTTGCAGAACTACAGTCACTCTGGCAGGATTTTGTCTGGAGAACTTACTTAACTTTAAAAAGTTTTGTTCATATATTTCTTTTGTTTTGTTCTTATGAATAAATTTCTCTGGAAGATGCAAGGTGATGCTTAGCCTGAAGACCTAAGCTTCTCTCTTCACCTATAAACAGGCCAACCTAGCTTCCCTCCAAAGAAGCTATGCCTGTATTAACCTTGCTCCAGCGAATGTCCTAATAAGAATGTGAAAAGCTGTAATAGGCCAGCTTGTAATTGTTGAAATCATTCTAGTCAAGAAGCAAATTCTAGCTAGCAGCTTTATGGCTGTGGTGATGTCTTTGCATTGGCAGTTTTCCAAGTGTACCAGTCCCCCTTAGGTTGCCAGAAAATATGTGGTTTCATCTTTTTGCCCCTTATTTCAGACAAGGACATGGGCAAAACTGATGTTTCATTTTTAATCTCTTCCCCTCCTATTGCAGCTTTTGATCTGTGGTTTCTCTCTGCTGCAGATCAACGGCACATAAAGTAACAAAAGCACACTGGTCAACATGGGGGTTTTTTGTTAATTATTTTAAAAGTACTTGATGTGATTAAAAGTTTAATCAAAGGCATTCAAGTTTCTATTCTGTCTAGATGGTTAGAGCCCAGCAGTTGTCCTTCAAGACCAATGGATGGTAAAATTTAAGGACTCCTAGCTGCCCATTTAAGAGCAGCCTTCATCAAGGACTTTGCCTTTTGCTTTTCAGACCTCCGGTTATAAAAACTCTTCCAGTCCTTTGTGCGATGTAAAGTTGAGTTTTGTAATGTGTACAGGGTGTAAATAAATATTTTGATAGCTCTGCAGGTTTTTTTGAACTACGACAATGCTCCCCTTTATTTAAATCTTTGTTGAGTTTGGACAGTTCTGTTTGCAGTTTATCAGTATCTTGGGAATGTTACTGCTGCGAGGAAATCTGGTAAGGTTTGGAGCTCTGTAAGAGCTCTTCAAGCCAAAGGCAGCATCTTGCTTGTGTGGTGGGTCAGTAACACAGTATACCAAATGCTGTGTGTGCTTGGGGAAGGTGTAGGGTGGGTATTACGTGATTTGTCACATGCCATGCATGGGTGGGAAGACAGTAAAAAACTGTCCACACATGGTATTTGTAGGTGATAAGAGAGGAAGCAGATTTCATTTATTTTGTGTATTCTGGGAAGAAAAGGATCAGGCTTTTGTCAGATTTTCAAAAGGCCCTCTTGTTCCCAGATGTTCCTCAAGCCATCAGTGTATGCCCAGAAAATACCTACATCTTTTGACAAGAAATTCTGATGCACACATCAGCAATGGAGGGGAGGAAAGCAAAGGATCCCAAATAGTTCTGCAGGCCACAATTGCATGCATAACACTCTAAAGATGCTGCATGTAAGCTGTAAGCTTTCAGAACTTAGGCTGTCACTTGAGATGGTACAGCAATCCTAAGCTTGAATTTTTTTTTAAGACCTTGGGCAGCTTCGTATCACATTTCTCTGCAGAACACTAGAGGGCATTGCTTTATCTAGTTTAAATGCAAACTTTCTCGGCTTCAGTGTGATTGGGACTTAAAAAAAAAAAAAACCCAAACCAAAAAAACAACCAAACTTTAAACCTGGTTTTAATTTTCTACATTTCTTGGCTTTGCATATACTTTTGGAGAAATTGAGGAGAATTAAATATTTTTTTAAATGTGATTGGTTGCTAAGAATCGTTCAGTGCTTTGCCAGCAGGAGCATTTTGGAAAAACCCTGGTAGAGTGAACAGAAGCTTAAAACTTAAAACTGAATGCAGTCTGAAGTAGGACCAAAGTGTGCCAGCTCTGTTAATCCAGAAGAGTTCTGTTAACCCAGTGAGGAGATGAAAATGAAAACAGTCCCCAAAATTGATGTGACTTCTTAACTCCTTATCAAAAGCTTAAGATTTCTTTGAGAAGAAAAGAATTCTGCTGAAATAAGACCTACAAATAGTTTTCTGGGGTTGAAAAGGTTCCAACTCAGAACAGCATATCTTGTCTTATAACTCTGATCAGAAGACAAAGAAAACACCAACAAAATAAAAAAAATCCCCACAGATGCTGTCTTTTAATTCTTAGGAAGGGGAGGGGGAACAAACAAAACCACAAATTACTTTTGGTCCTTTGTGGCTACAAAATGCTTGGTTTCATCCAAGTTACTGATGTTACCCCATGTAGGAGCAGTGGGAATCTGTATTGGGACAAATTCAGCAGGGTCTGTGCTGGAAGACAGCAACAACATGGTTTTAAAAACAAGTGGTTGATTGCACTGGAGATGAGTTGAAGATAATCCTAGTATTGCTGTTGAGCTAGCAGGTAACATAGTGGGGGCTGTCACAGTTTTACATCCCATAACTTTAATGGCAGCCGTTTTCTGCATCCTACTGAATCTTTCTTTGCATTTTGAAAAGGGAGAGAGGGTCTTCTCCATCAGCTTGGAAGCATGTCCTTTTCAACCTAGAAGAAATGGAGTTGATTTGTGATCCTTTGACCATGTGAATGATTTGAATTCCCTGGGTTTAGGATCCGTATGTGGTGACTTGGCACACTTTGCTGAGCAGGGGCAGTTCCCAAAGAAGATGTAGGCAACTCAGTGGCTGGCACTGCTACACACTGAGGTAGGGCGAAGCCTGGCAGAAGAAAGTAAAGAGTTAGGCAAGGAAGAAATCAAAATAGGACTGAAACGCCACTGTATGGGAACTTTTTAACAGTAAACTACACATGACGCATTATATGATTAAAGCCCTTGCATTCCACTTTATTTATTGACTGCTTCAGTTTGACAATGGAATTTAATAATACATTTCTAGACTAATGCATTGTCTGTCAACTTAGTATCAGGCAAACCCTAAACACCTTTTGCTGATGAAGTCCTGGACAGATAGAGCAAACCATAAGATGTGAGTGTATAAATATACTAGGGGTCAGACAAATGCATTTCTTTTGGTGTCAGACAGAAAGTAGAGCAGAAAGGTATGTTCATCCTCGCTTTTGCTCCTGTCTAGTTCTGTGAAGTTCTCCTTGGAAATCTCTCATCAATGAAGTGCTGCTGCTTCCAGCTGATAATCAAATTAGGGGGCAAAACATGTTTTCTTTCAGCTTACAGAAGCTTGTATAAGCTCTCCATTCACAAAGCTCGCCCTCTGATATCCCCTATATAAATAACTTTATGGTAATTTACTGGCCTTTGCCCTAGTTTTTAACAACTGGCTTTTCCCTCCCTGCCTTTGAATGGAGAACGTGCAGTGAAGACATGCTCTCAGAACTGCTGTTTTGTGTGGTGAGTGGTGTTTGCACACAGGGGTAAAAAAGCCACCCTGTGTTTCCCTCCATTTTTGTGGTAATCTTGGGTCTCAAAACAGCTGTTGCAAAAATGCTGTATGTGGATTTCTGGCCAGCCCCAGCTCAGAAAAGCGTAAAGAGGTCTTTATTTTCTGCTGGGGCATAACTAGCAGATACTGAGAGGCACCTGTGGCTCCAGAGACCAGAGCAATACCCTTTATCCCGGCTCTGGGCAACTTTTTTGCAGTACTCTGTGGTCTGTTGAGCAACCAAGTCATAAGTCCAGTCAGGGCAATGAATATTTCCAGAAAGTACTGTATATGGACATCATAACAAAGTCTAAGATGTATGGGGAAGGCCAGGGGTCTTTACCCTCTCTATCCCCTCACCCCAGTCTAACATGGATGACAAACCAGACCACTGATGTTAATGCTCATTATGAAGCAGCAGCTTGTCCTGGCCACAACAAAAAGGGGGCTTGCATTACCTAGAAATACTGCTGATGTCAAAGCACAGCCACGTGTGTGACAGTGTATGCTAAAAATCTGAGGTTGGTGTGTTAGTTGATTGCTAAGGCTGGAAGGAAGTTTTCTGGAACAATCTGGATGCTGGGAGCCTGTCCTGAGGGGCAGCAGCTGTGGGGCTGGGCGGGTAATGGGGGACACCTGGGCCCAGCACCAGCCCTCAGAGAGCTTGTGGAGGGGCCAGCAGCAGCAGCAGGAAAATACTGTGTTTCATCCATTTTCATCTGATTTTCTGGAGCGCTGGGTAGCTGGGAGAGACTGTCAAGGCTGCAGACCAGGTTGGCAATCTTAAACCATGTGTTTCATGTGCTGATGTGTTTCTGTTTGGCTGAGGCTTTTTCCTGGCTGAGGTGATTGCTGTGGTTTTGTGGCTACGCTGATGGTTGCCTCATGCTTCCCCCAAGGAAGGAGAGAGGATTGCCTGAGTCCTCAGCCTTGTGCTCGCCCTGGCCTCGGTGAGGCTTTGCTTTGAGGTGGTTTGTGGGGCCCTGGGTGTGCTGAGGGGGCTCTGGCTGGCCCCGGGCTCCTCCAGCTGCTTGGTGTGGAGGCGGGAGGCAGGAGAAGCCCAACCCTGGCAGTGACTGAGGGGACGAGGGAGCGGGAAAGCAAGTGCTGGAGGTCCCACCACAGCACAGTCTCCCTCCTCGACCACAACAAGAAGTCTGAGGCTTTGGCGAGGGGAAAAAGGGAAGAAGGATCGAGTGAGACGGTGAGAGCAGAGGGTGGCTCAGCTTTCGGGTGCCATTGTTTCTGGGTCTGTCATGTTGAGGTGAGGTTTGTGGTTCCCCCCCTCTCCTCAGTGTTCCCCTCCCCCAGTACTCCCCTCATGTTTTCTTCTGTGCCTCTGTTGTCCTTCACTAGGCTCTCTTTTCCCCCC
>NW_009632434.1:14291-16760 GCF_000690535.1 Cariama cristata
TTGCCTTTCTATTTTGAATTTTTCTCCATCATAGTAACTTCTTCTGCATTGGATTTTTTTGCTCTTCTGGCTGTTTGCAGAAGCAATCAGTAATTCAATAGTTAAACTGGAGAACTGAGGTGCCACCGCTCAGTTTGAGGTGGAAGCTCGCATCTCTTGGGGTGTTCATCTGAAGGTCTGGGCAGTTGTCCATAAATGACGTACATGACATGCCCATTTGGAAACCTTTTGGCAGAGAAGGCTGTAACTTTACTTTTAAGACTCAGATTGCCTGCTGCGTAGGTGGTGTA
The DNA here is from genome assembly GCF_000690535.1 of Cariama cristata. Classification (NCBI taxonomy): domain Eukaryota; kingdom Metazoa; phylum Chordata; class Aves; order Cariamiformes; family Cariamidae; genus Cariama; species Cariama cristata. Next base: position 14,582 of record NW_009632434.1, read on the forward strand.
AGCACACCACGCCATTTGAGTCTGATCTGTCAGATATCTGACGACACTTTAGCAATTAATCTGTTGGATCTGTCTGCTGAAAGGAAGGCTGATGCTTGTGTATCAAGTGACTTTTCTTCATCATTATTGCTTCCGTCATGGTGAGTTTTTGCCTCGCAACATGAATGAGCACATCTCCAAAGAATATCCCAGGTTTCCTCAGCACATGTGGGTTTTTGTTAGCAGCTTCCATCACAATGCATGTACAGGGTGGCTCTTTGATACCTTCAGAGCAGCAGGAAGTGCAAAGAGCTCTGAGTTAACTTCAGGTATCGCATTGCCAGTAGTGAATTGCAGTTTTAGAGGGGGTTTGGTTTGTGTCACACCACAATGATACAATGACAGCCACACAACTGTGCCATGCAACTGTGAAGGTATGTTGTTAGCATCTGTCACAAAAAAGCAGCTTGCTACTCCTGGCATCAATATTTCTTTCAATATAGATTATCAGAAATAAATTTAGATTGATACGAAAGTTTCTGCTAAACCATCATGCATCTCTTGTCTCTGACATGAGTGTCAGCTCACTCACAAAATGTTAGTAGTGCTGCCACCCAGAAAATGTCACAGATGGTGGCTCATTTTTGTTCCTTTTGGTACCGTCTGCTGTAAGATTGATCAGGTTTGGAATGATGAAATTATTTGGGCAAGAGCTGCCATTGCTCTCCTCCTGTCTGTCCACTGTTAAAAGGAGTGGGAGGAAAGGGGATATAAAATATACTTGTTAGTGTCTTTGTCTCTCTCTTTGCTACTCTTTTGTGAAGACTTAAAATATTTATGGAGGAGAGTGTGGGCTTGTTGACCATGCATCTCTGCAATAAGCTCTTATCAGCAAGTTTTACATCTTACAGCCATCTCTGAAGCTCACACTGGGGGGGGGCGGGATGGGGGCGCTTATATTTTTTGTAACAGTACAATTTGCAAGTTAAAAATAGGATGCGGATCTTTGGGTATTTGTATTCAGCAGCAACTGTGAATAACTTGTGCATCACAAGTCAAACGGTTTCACTCAGCATGCACTATTGCCATGAAGGCCAAGCATTGCACTGTTGGAAAAATTAACAGGTGTGCCCATGTGCATTTTGCAGAGCTCCTCTACAATTAGTATGCAATTGCCAATATTGTCTTAGGGACAATAAATTGTCTCCTTGTACAAGTCTCTTCCGCTACCAAGATACTTTTGAGATTAAGAAACTGTTCTCAAATTTGCAACCTAACTTTCCCTTTGAACCAGCAATCTTTGCTTACTGCTTTCTCTAGCTATTTATTTTGCTAATTCCTGTAGCTAGCTGCAGATGGAAGAAAGAAGCAATAAGCCTATAGCTAGCTAGCGTGGAATTCTTGGCCTTTATTTAAACAGAAAATGCGATTTTATATTCATACTAAACCTTTACCAGGAATATTTTCCAGAATGCAGTTTCTGGTCTAAACTAGAGAGAAAACATGGTGTACCCCAGAAAGACCAATAGCCTGAGGTTAGGGTAGTCTCGCATGATGTGGGAGACCCCAGTTACTAAGCTAGCGGCAGTTCTAATGTGAAAGATTTTCCCAATTTTCTGATGTTTCCACATCTCATGCTAAGGTGAAGTTAAGTGGGACAGTGTCAAAATTGTATCCAAAATGGAAGTCTTATTTTCTGGTTCATCCTCAGCAGACTATTTATGAAGAATTGTTATAGGAAAAAGGTTCTTAGACAGTGAGAAATGTAGTTTGTGGTTTAGTTCAGGCTTCTTTTTTTGGTAACAGCGTATCATTCCAACAGGTTGCACTAAATCAGTAACTGGAAAACCTTCCCACAATCTCCTTACTGCATACTGTAAGCAAAACTTCACTGGTGCCTTTTTGGCCTGCCAGCTCCATTCCCTGTGTGAGAGGAAGAGGAGAGAGTGAGCGTGAGAGTCCTACTGGGGTTGTGCTCTCTTGACTTCAGTGTGCAATGTTTTACCAGGAAGTTGCATGCTTTAAAAAAGCTGTTGAGCTCTTATTCTACAGGCTCGTCAAAGAAGCAAGATTCACCACAAGAAACAACTTGTTCTTGGAGCCTTTCTCATAAGTTGTGTTTGGCTTTTGGTTAGGTAGTGAGGCTGTTGAGGTAAATGAGTAGTGAAAACCAGGAAAATGGTAACCTAGTCAGCTTTCC
>NW_009632434.1:16791-20004 GCF_000690535.1 Cariama cristata
AAACTTGGATGTTCTGCTTTGGGAAGATGCAGGTGAGAACTTCTCTGAAATCATCTGCAGATTAGCCTTGATCTTTTCCCCAGGGAGTCTATTGTTAGATTTTAATGGGAATGGAATCACGGCCTCTGTTTAGCAATGCCAAAGGATCACGAGAAGTAAGTGCTGTAAGTAACCATAATTGAGTGCGTCTTTGATAATGAGCTCTCCTTTTCATCTAGCTGCAAAATAACAACATACTTGCCTTGACAGTTGTGAATGGAGAGCTCAATTAAAAATCAGCCCTCACCGTTAATATCTAGGGGCACACCCTCACCCAGGCGTTTTTATGTGTGTGCAGGCATGCTCATGTTTAGACGCTATGTCTCTCAAAGCTTAATCTCTTTGGTGACAGATGTGATTATCCTCTTACTTTTTTATTAGAGTAAAAATTCTACACTATTTTACTACATCCATATTTCATATCTTCTGTAGCTGAAGCTGTGTATGCCGTCAGGATTTTATTGCTGCTTTATTCGTCTAAGAGATAATTACTGGCTACACTGGGAGACTAACTTCTTACTGAATAGCACAGTTGATGCTTCTGTTGTTTGGTTTTGTCTGCGCTCTCATCCGCTCCTATGGATTTGCATATTGAATGAACCTCAAGGAGTTTTTGGACCCCTGATGATGCTATTTGTAAAGAAGTTTTGAAAATGAGACGTGCTTATGAGTCATTCTGGGTGGAAGCTGAAGTTGTGCTTAGGATGAACCTGTGTGTTTTCCTTTAATGCCTGTCAAAGAGCCCTATCCTTATGTTTAGAAAATTTACTGGTTTGGGCCACCTATAGTTTCACCTGCTGACCATCGATGTGTTCAGTGGCCATAATTCAGGCAATATTGAGCTGTCCCACTCTTGTCGCTGTCTCTCTTTGAATATTGTCCGATAGGCTTATTCAGTGGCAAAGGCATAAGCATTCTACTCTTCTGCATTTGTAGTTTATCTGTTAGGACTCAAAATTTGGGAAGCTCTAATTTCTAACTGCTCTAGTGTGGAACGGGTTTCATGAAAACTGAACCATGTTGAACACCATATTAAATTTCTTATCCATTGCACCATGCATCTCCAAATTCCTTAGCAAACATTAAGGTTCATAACCCCTGTGTAGGAGTGGCAGTGAGTGCATATACAAAGATTGCTTCACCTAACGCTGAGACAGGGAGGGCTCTTTTAGTCATATATTACAGCATACAGAAATGCCATGTTATTTTAGCCTGGAGAACAGAGGAGAGTACTGTATTTAGATGAATCTGTAAGATTGATTTAGGTAGTTAGCTAAATTGGATTGTTTCCAGACCAGTGGGATTAACAACCCTCTTTTTGCAAAAAGCTTTATGAGATCTTTAATGATCACACAAGGTCAGGACCCAGTTTTATGTCTCATCTGAAAGATCATGAACTTATAACTACTGATCTGTCATTGTCTGATCTGACTATCTATTCTAGACACTGCTTTATTTTAGAAGAGATTTGTGTAGCCAGGAGTCTAAATGCCATCAAAGCTTTTAGTCCTTGCCATATTCCTTGCCTGAGGAGGTTTCTAACAAGTTTTTGTTATGATGTATCTCTTTGATGTTTTTGTCCCTTTTCACGGCAGGCCAAAGTGAAACTGCGAAAAATACCTTCCAGTTTGTATGTCTGCCGTTTGCTGCTATGCACAGAACTCCTTCCTGATCTAGGCCTGAAAATCAACTGACTCCTGGGTTGTTCAGGAGGGTGTCCAGTTCCCAGTGCTTTTTCTGGGTGAGCTCATCTCTCTGTCTACACGGCCACTTCTCTGTAAGGACCCTTATTGCCTCTTACTATAAAACAGCAGCCATAGCAAACTGTATAAATGCAGTAGGTGTGTATACCGTACCAGTCCTGCTTTAAGCATTTCACAGTTAACTCTTTTGTGTGTGCATGTGTACGCATGTTAAAAACCCTCTATGAATTGTATAAGCAAAATCTTTTTGGTATAGTAGCTTCACTCTGAAAAGGCATATGTGAGGGAATTAGAGGATCTCTCCCTCCCAACTCTTCTTAGCATGTTATATATAACTTAGAAAGTGTTTTTCTTTATAGCAGAGGTACAGAGTATGGGCCTAGCTCGCAACTTCATTGTTTATACGGTGTAGCCATCTGATTTCCACCCTCTCGCACGCACATTCATATGTGGCCATATGATTTCTACATTGCCCACAAAAGCACACTCGCTGTAGTGTTGTCTGATAGCACAACAGTGTGTATTCATGGGGTTCCTGTGAGGGCCTGTTCGGCCTGCAGCAAGGAAATGTGTCTCTGCAGTAAGATCTCCCTGACTGAGCCAGATGTTATCTGAGATGGGAGAAAATGGACAAAGGAAAATGCTCTCCTATTTCAGGGTGCCCAAGGAATGAGCTGTGCCAAGTCCTTCCATCTGTTTATTATGAAGTTTTGTTTAGCCTAAAGAGGACATTGTTGCACGTCATCTGTGCTTTTAGCAGCTTCATTTCAGCAGCAGCAGAGGAGGTGAGATTGAAATAAGAAGGTCTTAATTTCAGAGAGAAATAAATTTGTTCAGAGGCAAAAGGCTTTTCTCTCTTGAGTTACCAATATATTATTACCCTTGATTTGATTTGGAAGCTATTTAGGATGCTGCAGTCATACGGTTGGCTGGCAGTCTGGGTAACCTCATCACTGATGTGCCCATGAATGGTAGACTGTGAGTTGGCTACACCATACTGTTTGAGTCATGGACTCTGAAGGTCAAATGCAGCAGCCTTGTCTGAGGGACTTGGTTGGCACCAGCAGTGAAAAGGGATGCATGAGCTTGTAGTGAAATGTAGGGGCAAACCAGTCCTTTCTAAAGAGGTGAGTGGAGAAGGAAGGCGAGTACAAAAAAGGAAAATATCACTGATGGTATTGTATGTCAATCAGAGTTTCTGAATCATCCAGGGAAGGTAAGTCAGCAAGGCCTACTTGTCTAGAGGAAACTTCTTGTCCCAGAGCTCTGAGCTGGCACAGCAAACTTCCAAGGGTTGCTTCATGCTTTTGTTGCTTGTGTTCACAATAGAGTAGACTATTTCAGTTGGAAGGGACCTACAATAATCATCTAGTCCAACTGCCTGACCAGTTCAGGGCTGACCAAAAGTTAAAGTGTGGTGTTAAGGGTGTTGTGCAAATGCTTCTTAAACATTGACAGGCTTGGGGCATCA
>NW_009632435.1:0-297 GCF_000690535.1 Cariama cristata
TTGCTGAGAGTTAAGTGTTTGCAGCTCCCAAGAGTTTTTGCCAAGTTGGAGATGCTCAGGACTTCAGAACTTCAAATCTTTAATGATGCATGGGAAAACCAAGAAAATATTGACACTTCAAGAATGCCACATACTGCAAGTCTGTAGAGAAAGAAAGTTGAAAACTCTTTTCTTCTTCTAAACCAGTGGATTATAGATAATGCCATGAAACTGGACCAATGTTTTCATGAAAACAAGTCATCTTTTTTGAATTTGTGCCATCTTGCTTTGCCTCAAATGCTCTATTTGGCTGAAGTT
>NW_009632435.1:307-24023 GCF_000690535.1 Cariama cristata
TATTAGGAACTGCTGCTAGCTGAATGCAGAACAAACTCTCACAGCCAAAATTAAGAACAGTGCTGTCTTCTGCAGGGTTTTTAAAACCTAATTAAAGTAAATACTTTGGAATGATTAAAAGGCACACACCATTTTAAGATAAAAGTTTATTATAGTTAAAAAAGGAAGCTCTGTAATTTAAAATGGAAAGTTTATGAAGCTTCAGGATAAACCTCAGCTAGGAAAAATAACAGGTTTCAGATGTTCCAAATATCATACGTTAACCCCAAATGATCGCTCTGTAACACCAGTTTCCTTAGTCCATGGTGGTCAGAATTAGAACACCCACTCTGCTTAAAGGCACAATGCTCACTGCAGCCATTAATCACCCAGTTCCCATCCCATACCAAGGCTCCAACCTTCATGATTTAAAAAGGGAATGATTGTGTAACTATCCCAACTAGATCTGATTGCATCATATCTGGGCCTGCTTTGAGCAGCAGGTTGGGCTAGAGTCCTCCTGAGGTCCTTTCCAACCTGAATGATCCTAGGGCTCTAACAAAACAAATGACTGCTAGAACAATAGCTAATGAGACCAAACAGCTAGGAAATGGCGTGTTTTGCAAGGTTGTTAGTATTTCCAGTAATCTCTGTGTATGACAGAGAAAGGGAGAGAATGTTCAAATGTTATTCACTTAAGAGTAGCTGTTATTTAATCTACAGAGTCAGATTTATTTGGATGGTTACTATAATTAAATTCCAACTGACTACTAGAAACATATTGAGAGTTAACAACTACGTAATAAACTTTCTAAGCAACAATTAAGTGTGTTGGGGAGACAAGTCTACAAATCTTTTAAAGGTGCTATCAGAAAGGAGACAGAAAATATCAGAAATATCAAATAGTTAAAAGTAAGGGATTAAATTTTAAAAATCAGGCTTTGTTTTGTCCTTTTGGGAGCATCTTCCTGATAGTGTGCAATAAAAGACAGTGCAGGAGGCTGTTAATGGAAGGACTTGCAACCCACTGTTGGAAGCTTTCAGTGTGCTGTAATTGAAATCTCCCAAAACACACTAGCTGGAGTCTACTTGCTTTAAGCAAAAAGGAGTAGTTAACAGAAAATTTCTATCAGGTAGGCTATTCACGGTATTTCCTGACTCATAATTTACTCCCTCAGCTTAGACTACTAGTGCCTGGCATTTTTAAGGCTGTGGCAAAGTGCAAAGCCCATTTCTCTTTCTTTTTTTTTGTTCCACTCAAATGTATACTGCTTGAGTGAAAACCACCTCTCTGCTTTTAGCGTCATACCTGCTGCTCTATTAGGCCTAAACTATTATATTTCTACAAGTGATACTCAGTGAAAAGCTCTAATGAGATCTTCCAGTGATAGCCATTTGGCTTGTTTACCTTACCTTGCTTCGGGAAGATCTGGCAAGAGACTATATCATTTGTTCCCTTTCCCAAATACTGCTGGGATTAACGCTTGTCTGCTAGCTCCCTTCTTATTCGGAAACAGTTGGTGTTTCAGTATGGTCTTACAGTTGCCACAGGTGGGGTTTTTGTCTCCCTGTGAAGCTCAGAAAAGTTACCTAGGCTAAGCAAAGTTCATTTCAAGAGTGGGACTTTATGAGTGAAATGCCGTTTTTCAGCGCTTTTTTTGCGCTTGTTTTTACTGCCCTTCATCACTGGTCATTTCATTGACTATGCATAACTTAATCCTGTGACTGTATGTCATTGGGCATTGTACTTACTGTGGCGAGGGACATCCTCACAGTAGTGAGCATCTGTAGGGTTTGGCCTTCAACATGTGATGTCCTTGTGGCTGCAATGCTGTCCTTCCGTCTTTTGCTTCACATACTGTACTGTTTTTGTAAGCAGTAATCCAGAGCAACCCTTTGCAGCTACAGAATTCAATAATACATTGTCAGCAATTACAGAAACACACAATATTCAAACATACTATTTGTGACATTATTAAAGTACAATAAACTCTCTTGCTCAGAGGATAGTAATAGCAGATCAAATTTTTACGAAAGATACGTTAAATCCCCAGAGCCCAATTAAAACAGCCTCTTTTCTGTCATTTTTCCTTTCTTAAAAGCTTCCTCTCCTCTTTTGAAAGAGCTTGCATTCTTCCTTAGGGAATGCGTCAGTTTTAAAATCATCACAGTAGATTCATGTCACCTATATTTTATATTCTCTCCTATAAGAAAAGAGTGAAAATTCTTCATCTACTAAGTCTTGACTGGTAGTAAGCTCCTTCTGCTTCTTTCTAGTCCAGTCAAAAATGCTGTGTTTCTTTCTGTGTTGCAGTCAGAAAATATGCTGCAAACCCACAGTCTTGAAGAAAGGGTATGCACTGTGCCACTATGAACTTCATTTCAGGACTGGACCTCAGTCACCTGAAATTTCTTATTCAAACTTTTAAATAAATGAACCTAACCCGTTTCTGGGCACACTGCTTTAAACAATTAGTTAAGCAAGATCCTTAAGCCAGCATATCCTGACCTGTTGTATCCACCTCTCAAATGAATTTTATGATCCATGCCCCTCTCTTTGCCAGCCACAATGAGCATTTATTAAATGTGGATATTAAAACACTTTCTGGCATGAGGAACTTGTAGGATGAACCCTGGAGATGGTATAATGCGCTTCTCAGCTGACTCCCTTAACCTGATGAAGTTATCTATTAAAAGTACAGCCGAACACTAATATTTCTTGGCTAAAACTGATGGCGAGCTTGAACTTTTTTAAGTATATGCTAATACAAATAGCTGCTACAAAGACACTTTTGTGATTATCCAAGCAGGCTACCCATCATTTAGCATTGGAAATTCTCCCAACTCAGAAAAAAAAAATAAATAAGGAAGTTAATCTTATGAAACAAATGAGCAAGTAGGCTATCAGATGCTTTTTCATACCTTTATGGCTGATTTACTTTACAAATTGTTCTTCGTTCTTTTTCTTATATTTTCCAACTATTTGATCATGGGAAGATAAGCTGTATCATTGCTAGTATACGTAGCAGATGGTATAGTGAAGGCCAGTGCTATGTAAATGAATCTGTATAAACTATTGAAAAAAAGGATTATCTGCTTTGATTTCAATTTAGATGAATTCCTAATCAGTCAGAGAACCATGGAAACTTGTCTCATGTACTTTTTTTTCACAACTGGCATATTTATTTGCATTTCAAGGTTACACACAGTAGAGGTAAGGATTTCACCCTCTGCTTTGTTGCCAAACATGCACTATTATGGCCTCCTGTTCTCTCTCAGCATGAAGGTGATACTGGTATCACAATTTGGATGTGGCTGTCAGAAGAAATGACACTGAGGGACCTTTTATAATTTTATTTTTTGAATTTGACCATTCTCGATTAAAGAGCGGTCTTTGAAAAACTGTCTGCTTGTCACTCAGCTACATTTCTCAGAAGGCAAAGTTCAAATAACTTTCACAACTGCAGTAAGCTCCAGTTTGAAGCTGTGCATAAGCATGTTCAGAACAACTAGTAGGTTAGACAAAAGTTGGAAGTAGCTTTCCATTTCTCCTCATTTTACAAGAAAAGAGGAGAAATTCACATGGAAGCACTCTGCAGATCATGAAATGTTACCATGTTCCTGTTCAGTACCTATCACTACATATTTTTGTAGACTGCTTACTTTAGTTCTAAAGTCAGCCTCTTTGGTTTTTTGTCCTCAAAAAAGGTCAAACTTCTCTGTCTCTCGAAAACCCACTTACAAGCGTAGGGCCTCTCAGTCTTTCTTTCAAGAGTAGCTGCTGTGCTTTCATAGTACTCAAGGTAATGCCTAAAAGCTAGAGGAAAAAAGTCTCTACCTAGCCAATCTCTAGCTAGCCCACTTTAAGGGACCTAACCAGATCCTTCCCACAACTGCTTGCTTAGCAGACAGCTTAGCTGTATAGAGTCATCCATCTGTAGTTTAATGAAAATGTGAGGAACAGCGGTTCCTTACAAATTGTTTTTAAAAAACCAGTATTGTTTGATGAAAAGTTAGCATAACCATTATAAATGTCTCCACTCATCGTTAAGTTAATTTCCTGAGTTGCTTATCTTGTTAATGGTAACTTCTATGTTTATAGTTGACAGTACTATATTTTTGGCTACAACATTTCTTTTAAAGTAGATCATCTATTCATGTAGAAGTCGGTTCTAATCAGCAGATTCTGCATGAGGGTGTCACCTGTCACTTATGATTCTCTTAAGGATCATCAAATTTTGGCGCTTTGACATGATAATGAGTCTTTGGTGAAACAGCCTAATAAGTAAGATACAAGTAAATAAATTGGATATAAAAAGCATCAACATTCACGAAAACAGAACTTTTCTAGATTTATTTTAATACTTGCTTGAGATGGCTGGATTGGCTTTTCGAACTATAACAACTGTAACATTGTTTAGGAATTATCTTTCTGAGCAGTTTTGCATCATTTATGCTGAATTAACTAATGAAGTGTAATTTTCTCTGCATGTAATTTTGTATAATCTGATAATAAGCACAGTTAAAAAAAATTGGCACATACATCATGTTTTCAGGGGTGCAGTGTAGTTTTAACAGCACTTCATGACCTGCTGTGAATTAGTGTGTGTCTGAATGGGACTGAGGACTGTTGTATCCGTGGGATCTCAAAACACTCTACAGTACAGCACATTTTTTGAAGTAACTTGATATGAACTAGGAACAGAACACTAATCAACAGGCTTCTGAGTGCTCAGCTTTATCCACTTGACTCCTGTATCTCTCACGGTCTTAACCATAAGGAGGTTTATTGTTTTCTTGCTAATAGCTTTGACACAGTTTGTGTTATCAGTAGTGCTTGCTATGTTTGGGGTGGATATCAAAGTATTTGTCTACAGTAGACGGAATGGAAAAGCATAGTCACTCACTTCTCCACCTTACAGATTCATAAAGAGAGCTTAGGTTAAGGAAAGATTCCTGAAGTCCTTCTTCCTTTGTTCTGGAATCCTGGTGGCTTTTGTACTAGTGACAGGAAAAGAGGTGGTATTTCCATTTCAGGAAAAGGAAACCTGCTCTGTGGGCCTTGCTTTGAGAGGCAGTGCTGGGCTAGGTGGTACCTAGAGGTGCCTTCCAACCTCACCCATTCTGTCATTCCTTACCAAGGCATAGAACTGATCAGTCAAGAACAAGAACTTCTTTGAACAAGCACTTGTCAGGCTCTTGAGAAATACAGTCAAAGAGACCAGTTTATTGCCGGCAGCCCTCAGCAGTACCAGTTATGCAACTGGAAACCTGCCTTCACACAGAAATGTTGCTGCTCTGCCACTCATTGAATTACCCGTTTTCTGGTGCAAGGTTTTTTAAGACATTTTAATTCAGTTTATACTTCAAAGTGACAGGAGCTGATTTAAGACATTTTAATTACATTTGAAGTGGCCTATATCAAGCTGGCTAGAGAAAAGTGAACTCCAAGGAATAGCAATCTTACATTGCTTTGTTTTGTGTATGGGAAGATAACCCTTGCAAAAGCTGAGCTTCATGGCCACATGAGCACTAGAAGTCAAAAGCAGAAGCTCTTGGCTGCCATCACTTACAGCAAGTATCAACCATTATTATTTATGATGCCTTGTATGGTAGAAGCTATGTAGCAACAGCAAGCAAACCCCTTTTGTGCTTGGCATTCACTGCCACAGAAAGTGCTACCTCAATATCTGTAATTATGTAGACCAGTTTCTGCAGGATATGATGAGAGGCTTGTCCTTTTTTATGAGTTTTATGAAAGAAACTTATTTCCTTTTATTATAAATCAACGGTTTCATTTCTACAGTTTATTTATCAGAAAAAAGTACCATAAAATAGGTCAGAGGAAGAAAAGGAATTGAAGTTCCTAATCCTGAAAGGAAAATAATTTTGGTTTATGAAAGGCCAGGTGATAAGCTAGTTATTTGTATTTTTCTATTAATATGGACATGAAGTTGTTATTCTATGGCACCCATTATGCCTCTTATATGTACCCCATTGGTTTGGAGAGTAAGACTGTTGCCTTATATATTAAGACCGGAGGAACTCTACTCTAGTTTAAATTTGGAGCTCTTTTAATTTGGTGAGTAGATTAGCCATTATGCAGTAGATTTGGAACCTTTTCAGTGATACCATCTGGGAACTTCCTAAGAGTAAATGACAAGTTCACTGCTAAACTGAAACAGTACTACAACTGGAACTGTTGCAGTAAGTGTAGTGAAGTCACCCGAGTCTTCTAATTATGAACCCCATTTTTTAGGGACTTCTAAGTTTGAGAGACTTCTACCTTGAAAATGTTATGTTCTTTCATATCAGACCTCAGCACAAAGGTGACTATATGGAAAATGTGAACAAAAATACTTCCATCACATTTGTGGAGAGAGAAAATGAATATATTGCATAAGACAGAAATGACTGGAAGACTTTAACTAATTTACAGGAACATAATGTCCTCAATTCCAGGGAAGGGGAAATAGGAACTTGATGGAGATGAGGGCAATCCTAACTGCTGATAGATCAACATTTGCAAGTTTCCTTCTGTACATAGTCCTATGCTCCCAGTACAGGATTATTTCATAACTGTCTGGTTTACCCCCAAGCACTTCCAATTTCTGTACTTTCATTAACAAGATTTTAATACTAGAGGAATGTGATCTATTCCAGATCAACTCCTCTTCATGTTTCCAAATGGAATGACATAGCAGGAAAGGGACTGCATAAGTGAAAGTTTATCCAGCTTGGCATATAGAGTTGTGCTGGTGATTTTGATTTAAACAGGAGTTGGTTAACTGACCTTAGAAAACAGCCACAAGTTTACATCTATGGAAGTCTAAGGAGTCTGCCTTAAACACAGATAACCACTGTTGGCTTTTCAGTAGTTGTTTCTGTTTCCTGGGAGCCTGGGAGCTTGTGAAATTTAAGAAGTGTGTAGCTACATCCTGGAAATTATTTGAAGCAGGTTACTGTTTTCTTCTGTACCTGTGCAAAGCCTAGCACAACAGTGATCCCATACTTTGGGATCCTCGGTGACATGGCTGTACAAATGAACAGTTGACAACAGCTGTTTTGCTTGCATTTCAAATTAGTAATTCAGACTGAGTGCCTGGGGTGTTACTATGTATGTATGTCTGTGTGAAAATACAGAGCAGGCAAGACAGAGAGGTGTTCATACCGCCTTTATAAATAGTATTTGAACGATCTTGGATATGAAGGCATAAGCAGACTGAGCAAAGACATATATTCAAAATTCTGACACAAGGGTGCATCAACCTCGCCTGTACTTTTTGTATGTAATAGCATTTGGATTTTCCATCTACAAATGTTCATAAATCATTCGAAGGAGTAGTCCTTAACTGTGCTGTTGTTGAAAACTGTAGGGATTTTTTTTTTAAGGAAAGGATATAGCTATAAAGCTGTGGTTAAAATCTTACTAAATACTAGTATATAACTGTTTATCTGGGTGGAAAGAGAACTGAGAGTACAGCCTGTTTGTTCTCCTTGGAAACCCTCAAAAATCCAGGGTCAAAATTTCATCACCTCAGACCCGTGGGCAACCAATGGACCTGTGCTAACACGGAGTGTGAACACCCGTGTGCAGCAACACTCCTTGGGGGCAGTGGTTTTTAACAGGATGGTTTTGTACTGCTGCTTTGTTGTCGCTCGATCTGTGTAGTTGCTCCCTATCTCTACTTACTCAGAAGGAGAAAGTCACTGTGGTTTTAAAATACTTTGAGGAAAAATAGCTTGCTTTTCCATGGTTAGAGTTTGCTTACTGTGTAATGCAAGCCATTGGTAGCAGTGGACATCAGCCACTGGTGCAGCTACAAACAAGGTAGCTGCAAGCTTTGGTGAGGATGAACCTGGTTCAGCCTTATTCACTCCTGGCTCTTTCTGTCAGTAAGGATTTTGTTATAGGTCAGTGCTTATGCCTATCAACCTTTGATCTCTGGACGCTAGGTGGTCTTTAAAAGTGTGAAAAAGCCCTGCACGTATACCTTTGCCCACAAGAAAAGAAACAGAACACTGGAAAAGAGAGGTCAAGGAGTGAACCCTTTCAAATTTGTATTGATTTGTAGACAGGGTGACTTTGCACAGGATGATGATTGTTCTTCCCACACCCCTGCCCCAGGAGTTAAAAAATATTTCTGAATGTTGAGAAACCCTGTACTAGAGTTTCCTAGTATTTAAACAGCCCTTTTCAGCTTTGGATGCTTTGCCAGAGAGATGATATTTTAAAACAGGTGTATGTATGCCAGGAGGCACAGAGGTTGATACGACCAAAACCACCTTGCAGCTCAGTGGCAGAGAGGGGTTTCCTGGTGTTTGCCACTAAAATGCCCCGTTTCTCCAAAGAGGATCTGATAGTGCTCTGTCTCTTGATTCATCACTCAGTAGTCCTTTAATCTCTCCGCAGACTGGACAGTAGAAGAAATTGCTGTTCTCTGCCTGTCTCCACAAACAAACGCAATTCGCTACCCTCAGTAGGCCCTTAGCCCTGATGTGGAGGGGCCATTAAGGGCAGTTCAGTCCACATTGTGTATTTGATTTTTGGTTTCTCAGATGAGGCTGCCAAAGCAGGGAACAGTTAATGCCAATTACAGTTAATGCCAATTACAGTCATGGCTTTTGTGTGAAGAACGTTAGTCCAGTAAGAGCTGTCCTGGGACCACCAAGCTGTTTTACAGAAGCCAGCAAACAAGCCACCCGATGGAAATAATTTCCAGCCTTGAAAGTACAGCTCTTGCCAGAGTCTTTGGAAAAGCTCTTGCAAATGCAAACTTTCTTTGCATGTTGAAACCAAGAAATTCCTTTCAAGGCCTTGGTGATGTCTCCACCTTGAATTCTTTTTTCTTATAATGCACTTCTGTTTTTTCATGAGTGCTTTAAAATTATCTTCTAAATGTGATTAAATTGTGTATGTGCTTGAGGCTTTTATGAACAGAACAGATTTTAAAGGGACCTTTCCTGTTAACATAAAGTTACATGTAACTAAGAGGCTGTGCCAGAGTGTACCCTGTGAAAGCTTCTGTGCTAGGTAGGTTCACATTTCACCAGGGTAGCATTAATTTCTTTTCACTCCTCAGTTTACATTTCCAAACATATCAGTACACAAGTACTGGAGGATTAATTTTACATCTTGTAAAGAGGTTAGCATTGTTCATGATAATGCACAGCCTTTGTTATAATTACAGCAAGTCATGGGAAGGTTCAACTATTTCATTAGCTGTCTGAAAAAAACGATGTCTAAAGTTTCATTAAAATCAGATGTAATACTTGCGTTCCAAGATCAGTTGGAAACTAATAGGAATAATCTAAGCCGTAATATCCCAACTAAGGCTGAGCTGTGCTAGTCACATTGGGGATCATACTGCAGTGATTCTGCATTAAAATATGTCGTATTGCAATCCCAGCCTCTGGATGTACTCTCCAGGAGATGTGGAGAGCTAAGGCAAGATGATGTGTGCTTTACTTATGAAAGCATATACCTGCAAGCAGGCACTAGGTTAAGGAGCTGACTTGGGTAGCTTGATTGTATTTTTCTCACAACTAAAGCTGTCACAAATGGCAGCTGGAGTGCATGACAGATGCACCAGCAGTTTGTGGGTTCCTTAGTTTGGAGGCTGTGCAGAGCTGATGCAGGCATTCCCTCTCCAATTAATTTTTCCAGGAAATAATTGTGGTGGTGTATAGAAGTGAAATACAGCATCCTGATGATTACTAAGGGTCATTACATTTGGTATTTCATTTCTTCTTCCTCAAAGAAACCAAGTTGGGCAGCTCCTCCCCCAGAATGTAAACAATAGAGTTTGATCATAGGTACTTTATGTTTGAAAGTCTGGAACTCCATAGGAGCTCCTGATGATGAAGAAAGAGGACAGGGGGATCTGGTTGCTGCTATCCTAAAGAAGACAAAGTCACCTGAACAGCAGCTGTGCTCAATGCTAAGCTTATAGCTCCCCTTGCTGAACAGGGAGTCATACCCTTCACACTAGCATAGGCAGAAAGGGTACACAGCTGAAGGGTTATGATGGACTCTTCCAACTGGATTTCTCTTGCATCAGTTTCTACTAAACTGAGGCAAGAAATATGGTCAGGGATTAAGCCAAAAAATGTAAACAGGCAACTTTTAACAGGTCCCTACATAGAAAAGAGAGAGAGCTCCAGTTTCCCCATCTCCATAGTCCAGGCAATAAATTCTTATCCTGCTTTATTCTCCCTTACAGATGGTTTGGCTTGTAGAAAGGCAAGATTTTAAAATAAAGGAAGCAGAAGGACTTGGTTTGTTCCTCAGATTTAAAAAAAAAAAAAAAAAAAAAAGTCTTACCCAGCCTGAAAGGCAAGGCTGTAATTGTGAAATGAATAAAATAATTGCACATAATCTAAGTGAAAAAAATGAGACCCTTTAAATGTTTTGTATGTTTTTTGAATATTTATTTAACTTTAGTAGCTAACATAGTGGAGGAAACAAGCCCTTGTTAGAGAGTGGAGAACCGTATCTGTTAAGTTGTAAAAGCTCTCATTCTACATGTTCTGAGGAAATCCCAGGAAAGAGGGAAGTTAGATCACCATAACATGTTTAAAATTAAAGGCTATTCTGGTAGGACACACAACAGCCACAGCAACAACACAATGACGTTTAAAACACGACAGAAATCAAGAAACTCATGATGAGCTTTTAGGTCTCCCTCTTAAAAGGTGTGTTATGATTGAAGGGTTTGGCCTTACTGTCTATTTTCTATCAGGAAGCCTCAAAGGCTGAAGCAATGGAGGTTTACACAATTCACAATCCATTGACTTCATCTAGAAGCAGATTGAGAGCTCAGTGGAAAACCTACTGAAATCAAGAGAAAAAATTCCCAGAGACTGCAGTGGCTTGAATCAGATGCAAAATCACTTGGGGTCTTTCTTCCCAAAACTTTGGAGCTGGAACCTTGCCTCTTCATTAGCTCCTGCGAGGAAAAACTCTGCAGTGAAGTGGAATGTAACACAATAGAACAAGCTGTGTTTGAACTTCAGCCAGACAATGCAGCCCTCTTTGGATAGGTACAAAGGAGGCTGTAAATGGAGAAGACATAGTACAGACAAAAGCAGTGTTTCCAGTGGTAGCAAATAGTTTGTTTGCAGTGCAAGAAGTGAGACTTCAGCTTGAGGAGCTTGAAAGACTGCTTAGTGAAGGGACAACTTTTTTGTGAGCTGCTGAACAGGAGATTTTTTAAACTGCAGAAGTCTGAATCTGAAGGGAACTTTGATGTGCTGGTGGAAAAGTGATTTGTTGGAAAGTGGGCCTGTGATAAAGGAACCTACATAGTGAAGAAGGCCTGACTGGGTTAGAAGAGAACTGAGAATATAAAAGCAATGCAATGTGACCTGTGTTTTGATTCAAGAACCCTCTCATGGAATGAGCTGAAGTAATTAAACTTCACAAAGTGTTACAGCCTTAGTTGTGTCTTGGTACCTTTCACCACACAAAATTATATTCAGCCCATAACTAAAACATTAAATCAGGGGCTATGAAATGAAAAATAAGAAGGAGAAAACATGACTTTTGACTAAATTAATTGACTGTAAAAACTGAGCTGAAAATGTGATATAAAAATTATCAAAGCTCTCTTTGCAATTTTTGCAACACTTTCTCAGCCACAAATACGCTTTCCCACATAAGACAGTAACTGTGTTTCTTTGTAGAGCTATCATTAAGTACAGCAGAACACCAAGTGAATATCAAAGCTTTGAATGCAAACTATGAGTGTTTTCTTTCTTCCTTCTCTCCTTTGGAAAAAATGGAGAGTTTTATTTCAATTATGCATTTTTAGCAGATTCAGTTTACAAAATAATATATTCTACACACATACAAAAATGAAGATGCCAAGGATTTTTTTCAGTAACATCCTTCAAAAAGATCTGCCGTTTCCTGTGGAATGTGTATATGAGACCTTTGGAAGGGTGAAAAATATTTTCAGCATACAGACGGCAGTCTGCTTTCTAATTCCACTTTGCCTGACTGGCTTGGCTGAACATTCTTACTGACCTGTAGTGACTGGATCATGGATGCAAGCATACTAATGCGCAGTGCTGAAGCAACGGTAGTTGACTGAGAACAAGTATTACAACTGTACATCTGAGGTGCATTTCACTCTTTGCGATTTTGGAGGCCTGTTAAGTTTCTTCGTCATAATTAGATTGTTGCAAGCAGCAGGGTTGATGAAATGTAATCATCACAACTCCATCTAGAACTGACGTTGCATTACAAGAAATGTGAGTTATGTCTACATGGCACAATGCAGTGTTGTGTAGCTATGGCAAGCTAGCTCTGAGGACCAGAAGTGTAGCCTTGTGAGCTGCAAATACATCCCTCAAGTTGTGTGACAGAGGAAGCTCAGGAATGCAGGCTGGTGGCAAGGTAGCCACAAGCTGAGAAGTCTGTGTAGCCATGACCTCCCTCCTACTGCTCTGTTCACCTGCACTATTTGCTTCATTGTTTGCAATCAGAGAAAATGGCCGATACACATATGTTCTTTCCATACTAAATGTAAACCCTAATGCTGGGGGTGTACTGGAAGGAGTTCTTCAAAAAGGTTATATATATAGTACTCAAGAAGAGGATTCTCTGGATTCATGGCCTGTGTTCCTCAAGGTTACTGGGTGTAGCCCTGGCCTCTAGGAATTGGCCTGCCAATGGGTGTTTCATTACCGCTTAGGCCAACTGCAAAGTTCAGTAAAATATGTTGTGTTTCAAACAGTGTCTGCTTCTGTCTTATCTTTAGGAAACACATAAGTTTAAACCACTTGTCTTTTATTAACGTACTGTTCTATTGGAGCTGAAAAATCTAGCTGCTTTATTTATCGATCCATGTGCAGTTTCAGCCAGTTATACAATGAACTGCCTTGCTGGAGAGTAACCATTTGAGGGTTGGGGGTCTTTTTATCTGTCAGCTCTCATCTGGAATATTTTAGAAGAGGATTAATCACTTCCCAGTTTTGTTGAACCTGAAACAAGACTTTCTGACTAAAATGCACATAACTTAATTTTCCTGTGGCTGGCTATAAAAACCGCCAAGAAATCATGCCATCCAGCAAGGACACTTTAATTTGGTTTTAGGGAGAAAGAGACTCAGTTTGGCACAGAGTCATGGGGTAGTGGAAATATTCATACAAAAATAATAGACAGACTTTTTTTTTTTCTATACCGTGTACCCCTTTTGTGGTAAGCTCATTTTCGTTTGCAGAAGCACGGTCTCTCTTGCAGGGGTCTCCTTGTTCTGAGGGAAGGTGGAATCAGTTGGGAACAATCAGAATCTTGCTTTTTCAGATTCATGTTGCTTGCAAGGGGAGCAAAGGCAACAACACAGATTCAGCACTGGAGTGAAATAAGTTATTTGATTATGAAAATTAGGTATAGAAAAGAGAAAATTGTTGTCTGCATTTGAGAGTAGACCATGCATGACATGTCAAAATGCTGTGGGGAAAAGGACATTTTTCCACAGGTTAGTTGCTGGAGCCGGTCCTAGTGCGTGTTCACTGCAGTCATTATCAGTAGATGAGAAAAAT
The DNA here is from genome assembly GCF_000690535.1 of Cariama cristata. Taxonomy (NCBI): domain Eukaryota; kingdom Metazoa; phylum Chordata; class Aves; order Cariamiformes; family Cariamidae; genus Cariama; species Cariama cristata. The sequence goes on from NW_009632435.1 coordinate 13,835, forward strand.
TAGAGCTAGCCTGTATATGCCGTTGGTTGCTGTAATCCATCTCCAGTGCAGCTGATGTACTCTGCATCTCCTCCATGGAGGTGTATTAGCACACACGGGAAGTGTACACACGTACATCAAGAGGCAGATTAACAGGTTGACTCCCACCTCACATTTTCGTGTAGTTAGGATGTTTTTTTCTCACAGTGATGCAGTGCAGAACCACAGCCTTTTCTAAGGTGTCTACCCACGGGCAAAGCCCCGTTAGTCAGTAGACCACTGAAAGCCACCATGCCATGTGCGTTGCATGTGGTGTCATGGAGCAGGAGGGAGGCTGCAGAGCTATCTGATGTCTGAGGTCGGAGCCAAATACCAGACTTTGATCTCAAAGTGTATTTGCTAGTACTGTCTATTACAATGACCTCTTCTTTGTTACATAAACTAATGTCAGATGTAATAATCAGCTCAACAAGACATGGCACTGTATTGCGTCAGAAAAGAATTCACCTTTCTAAAGAGGAATTAGAAATCTGCTCTTGTTAAGAGCCACTTTCAATTCCGCAGGTAGTCTTATCCATTTATTCCAGAGCTCCTTTTGTCCCACTGCTCTTGGGATGCAATGAGGAAAGACATATCAGAATCACTGAAACAATCTCTTGCTGCTGAAATGCTCAACTTGAGGTGGAAATGACTGCTGAAATGTGCTGAGGTACTCTTTATGCCATAAAGCACACTACAAACCACTGACAGCTCTCAGACAGCAAATTCTTCACCAGTAAAGGACCAAGAAGCTTCTAAGAGTAGAGTTGGCCAACAGTTTCCTGTCAAAAGATTGTTAAACATAGCATGGTCTATTTTTTCTTAACAAGAGTTTTCAGTTTCAGTTAAATGTCTATTTTTTATCAAACAGATGTGGGTTTAGGAAAAAAAAAAGAATCCACATTTTTCTAAAACAAGTGAGTTCATAATATCAAAACCTTTTCACAGGAGAAAAGGGAAATAAACCTTTTTTTCCTTTGGTTTCCCCTAAAAAAATAGCAGTGAAAATAATGAGAAAACTGATTCTTCAAGTAACATGAAAGATATTTTCCATATTTGAGCTTTTCCTGTTACTCTGTGCTGAGAGCAAGTCTTTATTTCATCATAAATATCATCAATAGCCACATGTATGATAATCAAAGTGCCTTACAAGCAAATAATAAATAGCCTGTATATCTGGGTGGTTTCTCATTCACAAAACAGCATTTTAAAAATGAGACTTTAATTGAACACTTTTCCATAATGTACTTGCTTCCATAAAACCCCAACAACATATCAGTATTTCAGTTTCCATTTCTTAAACTGCTGGGACATTTGTGTTCTAGTGTTAATATCTTTATGGACATAGAATTCTGACTCAAGCAAAGTACCATGCTAAAGGATTTATGCATTTAGTGTAGTGTCAAGTGCAAATATTGGCATTTAAACCTAGCATTTTCCAGATTGCCAGCCAAACCTGTGTTTAGGATGTCTGGCTTTAGTCACATAAATGGCTGGGGTTTTCCTACTCTCTGTTGTCACAGGTTGCCTTCTGTGACTGACTCTTCAGCTTGTTATGTCAATATGAACATTACTTTTTAAAACTGGAATATTTGAAATAATTTCCTTGTTTTATCCAAGTTCGAATTTAGATATCTGAAATAGATGGGTTCACAGTATGATGTCTGTGGTGTGGTTCTGAGTGTCACAAGATTTATGCCTGATTTGAAGTGCTTGAAGAAACTTGAACCAATTTGAAATGTTTCAGATAGGCCAGCACAAAACTGAAATACTGAAATCACTTCATACACCTTATATGTAAAACTTTGCCCTGATCTGGTATGACTTACCTTTGTGAAGTCCAGCTGGAATGAAAAGATAAAAGATGTGCTCATTACCCAATGCATTAAGTAGCATGACAGCCAAAGTGCACATTCCAAACATAAATGAACTCCTATTGCTCAGGACAACCATGGTTGAAACAGGGACAGTTAAAGAGACCACATCATGAGAAGTGAGCCCAAAACACGCAGACATGTTAATAACTGTATGCATGTATGTATGTAAAAGTTATTCCTCATGTGTGTTCCATCAGTGATGAGGGCTTTGCTAGCTTTCACAGTGGTGATTCCTTTCCAGAAGTCCTGAATGTGGAGAGGAGGACTGTCTTGTGAATATATGTATGCTGATCACTGGATCAGTATCAGCTCAAATTCCTGCTTTTCATATGTATGGTATTCAGGGATGATAGCACCTTCAAACAATCCAAACAGATCATGATCCTAAAATAAGATGCACTTCAAGATCTTCTCTGTTTCCCAGAACAATGCAGTGTATTCTCAGTGGTCATGTGGCCTCCATACTTATGGAAGTTGCATCAGAGTCCCATCTTCTCTCTGACTTTGTATAGATTATTTGAGGTGCAGATATACATGCGAAAGTATGGTAAATATTATTTTTAATTACATGAAAAATTGTACCTCTATGTAGAAATAAGAATAGAAATTTCTGTGGGACATACCTCATGCTTGCTATGTTTCTGCCTAAGTGTCGTGACAAGGTTGACTGTATTTCAAGGATGCTATAGATAATATTTGGGAAAAAATGGTTATATCATTTTTAATACCCAAGGATCTCAGCGCGATATATGAATGCAAATAGACAGCACTTTGCTTGTCCACTGCGCTTTTTCCAAAGTGCTGTAAGAACTGTTCTTTTGATAACATCAGTGTTATTGTAGATAGACTCCAACATTTCAGAAGATTATTGATCTTATTATATAATATGTAATTAACATAATTCTCAAATGCCTTGATGTAGAGCCTTCATGTGTGGCTTCCTTACAGTGTTAAGACAAAATCCTTGCATTTCTAATCACATTGCGAAGATGAGCAGGAGAGAGTACTGTGTGGCTGCCTAGTCACCTAAAGGGTGGTGTTTACAGCCACTGTAAACAGGTGAGGAAGCATCTCTGCCGTGTTCTCTGCTGCAATAGCAGAAGCATGAGTTTGTTCGCCAAATTCCTTCTGCAGTCGATCCCTCAGGGGGATAAGTGTGGTCACCTCCCAAGTTTGGTAGTACCGACACAGCTGCTTTGAGAGTGGCAAATTAAAACATCTGCACGGAGTGGAGCCGGCTGCCACCAGGGCACATGGCCTGCATGTGAAACTGTGGTCTTCTCGGGATCTCAGAGCATTCTTCACAGGGCGCTAGCATGGGCCAGCCCTCTTTAGGACTGATGCAAGCAGGAGTTTCCAATCCTTGCCAAACAGTTAAAAGGCTACAGAAAAACAAAAACTTCTGCGCGTTCCTGGAAAGTTTTCTCTGTTGTCCCTAGCTGGTCTGACAGACCTCCAGTCACTCCCTGGGAGGAATGGCAATGTTCTCCTAGCATCCAGTCTGCCTCTGGGTTTGTAAACTTGTGCTAGAGCCATTAGCTGAATATGAAGCCTCTAGAAAGTGCCAAAAACCATGATAAAAAAAAATCCATTTGTTGCAAATACTGCAGCCTCCTGCTGGAAGGCCTGAGACACTTGTGATATCAATTCAGTGATACAAAAGTACTTTAACACCTAGAAAACATCTCTGTGTATTCCTTGCTGGAAATGTGTTTAGCATCAAATTAAATGTTCATGACAGTTCACCACAAGTTATTATATGTTATTTGCTGCCACTGCTACATTGCAAAAGCCTCACTGGTGGCAGAGTAACATGAATTCATAGCATTTGATAGAAAGCGTCTTTCAGCAGACAGACATGCAAAGACCTTTAGCTTTACATTATTTCATTCCTGTCATTCCCTTAAACAGATATGTGAGATGGATTAATCCATTGTGCCTCATCAAATAATTTCTCGCTGCTCAGCTGTGGAATTTTAGGATATTAAGAAGCTTGTGAGACAGGGGTGTTGATTGCCAAGTCAGTGGAAACTTTAGAAGTCTGTGTCAAAACTAAGCTTGTTTGACATGCGGGACCAAAATATTTGCAGTTGTATAATGGTGAGAGGCTTTGGCTTTTGTTTTTGATTTGCTTTTCAAGTAGTTCTGGGATAGCAGCTGAGATCCTGTTTTGCAAGGCATTAATATTAGAGGACTCTCTGATGTGGAGAGGAAACTGCACTATTTATTGGGCTGAAATGGTAGAGATTGTTGCTTCATGATGATGAACAAAAAGTAATGAAAACTGTAGCAGTCAGTCTGCTGGGATGGAGGTCTCAGACATACACGGTTCACAAATGAGCATGTACGGCTTTGAACTGTAGATACCACATTGCTTGTTACTGTATGTGCACTCACACATTCCCATGTCTGCACAGCCGTCCTCTGGTAGGTGGAAGCTGGGGCTAACTGAAGTACATGCCAGTTCCTTGATTAGATTGACTAGCCTGTAGGTTTTTAATAAGCAACCTGCAGGTCTTTTTCAGCATGCGAAGCCATGAGGATTCTTAGTGACTGACATGTCACCAGAAAGGCTTGAAGCTAGTCTGGCAGTGGCACAAGAAACTCTGGTCTTGGAAATTTTGGCCTGCTTTGTTCAATTTTAAAATGAGTGCTTCTTATTCACGTAAACTATTAAGAAATTATCTATCATAGTAACTACTACTGTATGTGTTCCAGCACTACCTGTAACAGCAATGCAGACCCGACACTTATTCCAGGTGGCTCATGTATTCCCAGGGAAAGATGTTCTGGGAAAGGAAAATGAGTAGTGGTGGTTGTTATCCTGTCTGTTTTCATTGTTTCAAGCAATGCCATCTTTAGATATGTGATTAGTGGGATTGTGCTGCTCTTTCGATCTTCCGCAGCAACCTCCCCTCCCTCCCACCTCCTAATGAGCCTTCTCTTGGTGAGAGACTTGCATGAGGAAAGAGGCAAATCTCCACATAGCATTTGTTCCCCTTGGCAGCAGTCAGCTGTCAATCCACGGAAGCCACAGTCTCCTGCAGGGCTCTGGCTGATGGCGCTAGGAAGACAGGATCCTGTGTACAGTCTTTCAAACATCAGTCACAGATCCATGTATTCTTGGGTCTGAGCCCTGTGCTGTTCTGGAGGGGGTAAATCCCATCACTGCTGGCATCAAACTGAATAAAACTCTAGCAAATAACATGTCAGAGAAGTCCCCAGAAATGGTATTTCAGCCACCAGAAAATATATGGTCTTAAATAAGCACTTTGGTTAGTTTGAATAAAGATAACAAGTCATGCTGGCCTAACTGCTTCCGGTTACTTAAACAGAAGAAAAGCTTTGTGGTTAAGTTGCTGGACTCAGAAGATGTGTGTTCATTTTGTTCCACTGCAGAATTGTTAGGTGACCTGGACAAATTCCTTAATCTCTGTTCCTGTCTAAAAAGGCACAGTGATAAGACTCTTTTTTATTTACCTAAAGTTTTTTTAATGGTGAGGTTTGACAGCTGGGATTGCCTCTTCCCATGGGGATACAAGGTATACAGTAGGAGGGAACCTCATTTCAGCTGAGCCTTGTAGTCTTCTTTTATTGTTACACAGTCAATAACGGTACCTGTGAAATACAACTGTTCTACTATTTAAGTTTAAGATTAAAGGAAAAAGTTACATACCAACTCCAAGGCTTTTAATGTTGCCAGGGGACTTCTTACACCTTCTAGAAACCTGTATTGTTACAGAACTGCCTGGAGACAGAGACTGAGAATCTGGAACTGTCCAACAGGGAAAGGGGGAGAATGGACTTTTGTACTGAAACAAATCCCATCAGTGCTCACCTTATCTGTGGGAGAAGAAGGGAACTGCTATGCACACCAGAGCAGGTGGGTTACTGAATGTGGTGCAAAAAGAGCAAAGTTACTGCTGGGATACAAGCTGCTTTTCTTTCATGTTTTAGGTGATAAAAGCAGCTGTGATTTGAGAGTCGCTGTGTGGGTTTTGAATGAATACAAAGGGGCAGAGGGTCCCACTTAGTTCTGAAATGAGATGCAATCATATCTGTAAATCACACAGTGACAAATCACGGTAATCTGCCTTACAATGCATCACGGCTGCTGCACTACCAAACTGCAATGTACTGCAGCAGCAGAAAATGCCCCTCGCTTACCTGGGCTGTATCTGCCTAAGGCATAGTGCCATACTGAAATGGTAAGATACAAAAAGTAGTGCTTTCTGCCACAGCAAAGAGAAATCTTAACAGGAGTCAAGTCTCACTAATCCAGGACTAGCATTGTTTTACTCAGTTTGCATGATTGCATGTTGCGAATAATTGTTGTTGTTGTTCTAAGAATAACCTGGCATTTCCCAAGTTGGCTGTTCGAACGTTAGTGACGTACGTAGAGTAGTGTGAAGAGACATGCTATCTTAGACCTAAGACTTTCAGAATAAATTGAATTTCTTCTGTGTTAGCTGCCACTTCTGCTGTCTGGAGATGCTATGAGAACAATTGATTAATGAATCTTGCCTAATCAGCAGTAGGAATAGGATCAGAAAGTACTCCTACCAGTATCTTTCTAACCCCTTCCTCTTCTCAGAGAACTTACTCTTATTTAAATCATTAAAATAGCGAATTGAGGTCCTATAAGCAGAATGTGACTAACACCAAAGCTGAGTGAATAGATGATGAAGATCACAACCCAGGTATTCATAAATACCTGCCCTCCTCACCACTTTTTCTTCTTCTCTTTTAAAACGTTAGAACAGTATGTAAGTGTTAGAGCAATGAAAGGAAGGAAACAAAGTAGCCACCTGATCTGAAAACCTTGAACTCTATAAATAAGAAAATTCAGTAGGTAGCAGGTAGAGAATCGGTCCTAGAAGTCTAGAAGAAATCTGTTATTTTCTGATTCTTTTAACTCCAATATTTAAGATTATAGATCCCTAGAAGAAAGATATTGGTAGAAGTTTGTCTTTTGTCCAAACTGAAGATTGGTTAGATAATTTTTTAGACTTAAAATAGAATTTAAAATTATTCTGCTTGATTGAGTTTGTTGGAACATTAGGATTTTTTATTCTCTGGATTTTGACCAACCGTGGTGTAGCTTCTATGCAGAAGGATTCTCATTTCAAAAAGTAGCATGTATAGGAATAGTATGTATGCAAACCCAAATTTTCTGAATAGAATAGTATATGTCATTTTTTTTTAGAGTTTTTTGAACAAAACACTGTATTGTGAAGTAACTGTAGAAATTTTTGCATTTGGCTTGATAGTGGCTAGTTAAAGCAAAGAGACACAGGGATTAATGAAGTAGAAAACTTTCCTGTGGCAAAGAGTACAGAAGATTTATTTGCTTGTTAATAGTAGCCGTTCTGGGTTTGTGTGCCTAAATAAATTGCTAACATTTTTAGAAATACACATGTATTCACTGATAATGCTGATAACTAGCACTTGGTCTCCTGCCCCATGTTTACTATTTAAGTGAAAGCAGATGTTGCTGTTGAGTCTGGAGGCTTTACATTTATAGTCTTTAGTCCTAGTGCAATAGATGAATACCGGTTCACATTTCTAATCCACTGTATTAGAGGGGTGCGGACTTAGCACAACAAGAAACCGGGGTCTCCGCTGTATGCACTCTTTTATGATTTAAGCACAAGTCAAATAATTTGAATCTAAAGATTAGAAGAGTAGAGATTTTAGTACTACTTGTTTGTTTATATTAAAAAGATGCAAGTTAGCTAGTAGTGAAATTATTTAGAAGCTTTAGGAAGTTAAGATAAAATAGGAAGCAATTGAAAATCTGCAAATAAACATGAAAGAAGGTGTGAAGGATCAAAGAGCACATTCATATTTAGGTCTACATCCTTGGCAATTGCCTTAGCCTCTTAAAGCATTTTGTTTCACACTGGAGAAAAGTGTTCAAGACCCCATCCCAGCCTAGTCAGGAAGGCCGTTGGCTGTTAGCACTCCTGTTCTGATGGGAAAGAGGCTAAAAAGGGGGTGATGAGACCAGGAGACTGCGGAGAATTTGCTTTGGTACATCAGTATCTCCTGCCTGGGGGAAGGGAGAGAGAGAGAGTTGGAGAGGAGAGAGCACATGACTATGGGTTTGAAAGGATGTCTACAGGAGTGGCTTCTTACCCTGAGACTGAAAAAAAGGGTGTAAGATGCTGAGTCTAATCTTGTAGAGCTTGGGGTTTAGTCCACATACCTGCTATGTCCAAACGAAACCAGACTGTTGCTGCCAAACTGACTTGCCTGTGCTGCAGCAGCGGGGAGGACGTCCCTGGGAGCCACTGATGGCATTCCATGGAGGTCACAGACTGTGTTTGGGCTGAGGCTTGCCCACTTCTCAGTGTTCACCATCAAAGCAGTAACCTGCAGATCCTATTTTCTCCAGTGCTTATAAAGGAAGATGTAAGGAATAAGAAGTGAGTGAGAAAGACCTAATCTTGACTGGAATCAGGGATGTTAAATGAAGATCTTTCAGAAAGGAATATTTGTGTGGCACATTACAGAAATACACTGTCCTAGAAGGGATTCTGAAAGCTTTGTCGAACAGTAAGGGAGCCTTTGGCTCTGGGATGCTCACAAAGGATCAGACAACCTCACTGTAATTCTCTGGTCAAGTGTTTTGTTATTGTTTCTAAATTACCAACTGGGATCACTAACAGGCAGCAGCTTCACTACTCTGACTTTCTTTTTTTACTTCCTTCCTTTCTTCTTTTCTTGAACGTTGACATGCATTTTTAGTGTGTGCTAGCAGTGCTGCTTTAAGCTGTGGTGATGGTGTGGAGCTCTGATCTTGAAAGTAAAAGCGAGGAGTACCAGGCTAGCCATGCTGGATGAGCTTTTGACACATGCTCGTCACTCAGGTCAGAGGAAGGGTCTGGCAAAATCCTGTATAACTCTCTGAAGGTGCAGTGTTGGCTGCTGGTAGGAAAGCTGAGGAAGAGTAGATGGCATTTACTACAGCCGATAAGCATGTAGCTTTGTGGCTCTTGGTGAGCAGTAATGCAACAGTGCAAACTTGTACACAGTTGTGTCAGGCCACTGCAAGTCCTGTTCTGTATTGGTGTGGAGCAGTCGGTGCTGTAGGTGCTTGAGTACCACCCTGGTGTAGAGAAGCTGTCAGCTGGGAGGGGTGCACACTTCTACCACTGAGTATTTTTCTGTAACAAGGCAAGCAACTATTTTATCTGTTTAACTACACAATGCAAATGCCTCTTGCCAAGGAGCCTGTCTTCTCAGTTTAAAGATGTGTTAATTGAGTAATAGACAATATTTGTCACAAGGGAACTGTATGTCTCAGGGATGTCTGCCACTGAATCACAAGTTCTGCAGAGCAATATTTTTTTAAGCAGCACATCCCTGCTGCACTGTGTGGGTTCTGCTGTGGCTATCGTTCCAGACAGGACTGGCCGTAACCCCTGGAATAGATCAGCAGTGTGAGCTTTGTTTTGTTATTGTGGTAACCCTTGTAAACTGAGAAGTCAATAGCTGACTTCTTTAGTTTAATTTATCTTATAATACAGAAATGGCAATGTGCTTCTGGTAAGGAAACTCAATTCTGTTTATTTTTTCCAGTCCATAAAGAAACATTGTATTCACCAGATCTTTCTGCTTCAATCATTTTGAGACTACAGTCTTGAGATTATGCCCCTCAAAAAGCCTATGAAGGATTGCTCTGTCTAAATATTCTCGGGAACTGGTGATCTCAAGGTAATTATTGTATGTTTTTAGTGCCTGTCTCCATCTAGGATATCAAGTCATTAATCTTCCAAGAAATTTTGGAAATCAGATTGCAAAAGACTGTCTTGAGATGTCTTAAGCAAGCTTGCCTCTCTGATGATGGATACTAGAACTTACTAAAATCAGTCTCCTTTCAGATACATCAGATCAGATACTCAAAATCACTAGTCAGTTGTGAAAGCTAAAGACCCTCACTGAGTGCATTTCCATGATGTATCATGTTAAAATATTACTCGTTTTCTAAAGCTCATAATAATTTAAGACATCTAGAATTATATGAGCTATAGTTCATAAAAATTTATTTTAAGAAGTCCGATTGAAATTAAAATCAGACTACTCCTGCTTCTGGGATACATTTTAAAAGTATTGCACCAAGTTTGTATCAGCAGATGACTCAGTTGATTTTGATGTTAACTTCCTACCTGCTGACTGGAAACACTGAGGTGTATTTACTACTCACGTTAAAAGACACTTTGATTGGCCCCAATAGCAAACTTCTCACAAGTTAGTAGATCTCTAAAACAAATCACAGAATCACAGAATCG
>NW_009632436.1:0-1790 GCF_000690535.1 Cariama cristata
TTTATTTATTTATTTATTTATTTATTTAGTCACCCAGCCATTATTTTCTCCATTTCTATATTTATTTATTTATAAACTTGTCGGAAATAAAGACTTTTTGCAAAAAAGAAGAAAAAAGAAAAGAGGTGGTTATCATGTATATACCTGACAGGCAAAGACAGGGTCTCTGCAGGCAGGCAGGGATGAACCTCCCTCCTGCAGCCCATCGCACCAATGCCTCCTGCCCCAGACAAAGGCTGTGGAGAGCAGGCCACTCTCAGGGACCCACCATGGTCCTTCAAGCCCACAGGCATCTCCTGCTGATGCCGGACCTGCGGAACACACACTTGCCCAGACGACCTGATGCCTGCTCTGTGTGCTCTCCCTCTCCCATCATTCACTCCCTCTCTTCCCAACCCTCTCCCACTGCCAAAACATGAAAGTCATCTAAAAACCACTACCCCATCACAAACAACCATTCAGCAATGCCACAGCACTGCTTGGGACCAAGCAGGGTGGCATGGACAAGGTGCACCTCAAAGAGGAAAGGAGGGGATGCACCAGGGTCTGCGGAGATTTAGACAAGGAACAGCACTCCAGTGTTACCAAACCCCCAAGAAACACCAAAAAGCCACAAAAAACACAGCAGATGCCCAGGACTGCTCATTGCTCTCCTACAATGACCCCAACTGGCGCAGGACACTCCTGCCTGTTCTCACACACCAATGGCTGTGGGACTTGTCTCACTACATAAAGCACATTGGCCTAAGCCTTCTTCACCCCAACACATCCTTAGCAAACAAAAAGATACATCCCCCAAACACCACCACCCAACGTGGTCCAAACCAACCAGCACAGACCAGCGCAGCATTGCCCATGAAGGAAACTACCTACACACCACGAGGACCAGCTGCTCCTTCCCGCTCCAACCTTACCAACACCCCAAAAATATCTGCCCTGGGTGCTTTGCCCTCCCTAGGTAAGCCCGAGCAAGACAACACAAAACTTCAGCAGCTCTGGTCTCCTCCCAGAGAGGACAAAGAAGTTGTTCTCCATGCTCAGTCACGCCAAGTCCACCACCACATCACTGCAAGAACATTGCTCCATGCAAACGCAAATGGGCACTTCTCATGCAGCTGGAGAGCGAGACAACAAGTGGGATCAAATATATATGAAGTACACAGCACAACCTCTCAGGATGCAACTTCCAGGTTGTACTATAGTCCTCCTGATGTTCCTTCTAAGCAGAAATACCCTGCAATGTCAGGCAGGAGGGACATCATTGGTTCCGTCTTCTTTGAGGTGGCTGAGGAAAGTAAACCCTCCTCAGACATAGACACAACAGAGGAGAGGTAATGACACAAGCTGGAAGACAAGGAACTAAAACGTGAAAGAATAAACACATTATTAATATCTTTACCATGAAGGTGATACAAAGCCAGAAGAGGGATCAGGGAGGTTGTGGGATGTCCATTCCTGGAGATATATCCAAAACAATCACTGGACAAGGCCATCAGCAACCTCTGACATCACCTACCCTCACCATCAGATTGCATTAGGGACCGCCAGAGAAAAACAGATCATTGCAAAAGAATTTTAAAAACTGCAAAGAAATGATGCATGAACAATGCATCATTTTGAAACAACCAAAAAACCCACAGAGAGAGAAACTGAGAAGTTCCAGCAGAATAAGGGCATAACACAAGACATACGCATTTCACCAGGCAAACACTGGAAACCGGAAAAATGGAATTATTTGTAGAGGATCTTTTCCTCGGTGCAGCACAATCATAGAATCATAGAATCATTAT
>NW_009632437.1:0-21489 GCF_000690535.1 Cariama cristata
CCCCCCAACTATTTCGCAAACTTGTTGAGATTATTTTGAATTCTCAAGCATTAATTAAAGAAACTCCCCAAACGTCAATGGAGTCAAGCTGGAAAATGTCAGTCTTTTATACCTATTGAGTTAAAATAATATACATCTTGCCTTCCCATATTGTTACAGATCAAGCAGTCTAAAGGACTGATATCTGCATACCACACATGTGCAGTGAAGGCAAAAACCTACGCCACTGTTAACCACTTTATCACAGAATCATTTAAGTTGGAAAGATGCAGTCCAACCATAAACCTAACACTGCCAAGTCCTGTACAATTGCTCCTGCAAAACTGTACTTTATTATGTTCTGATATTAGAGGAGTTTTAATACAAAGGGAAACTAATTTCCCAGATGGTAAATGTTGAAATGTACAGGTACAGAGAAATGAGATAGGGTCAAAATATTTAGAGTGGTTCTTCTTAAGCAGATTTGAATAATCTGGACCAAATTTAATCTGCCATCCTTTTTCATGTAAGTCTTCATTTGTATGCTTTTAAAGTAACTTCTAGCTGCGGCAGACGTGACCTTTTTCTTCCTCTTGGCTGTGGTCTGTTATTTGACTTTGAATGTTTGATAAAACATTCAGCAGAGTCATATCTTGCCTGTCACTTTCTCCTTATGAATGTTCTTTCATGACTTCCTTGAGTTTCCTGCTCTGTTTACTTCTGTCTCTATAATTCATTGCAATCTTTCCGACATTCTTTCAAATTTCAGGAAGCATCAGCACATTTTCACTCTTTTGTTCATTGACAGTTTGTCTGCAGCTGAAATCAGATGATGGCTCTTCATTGCCGGCAATATTTCCATTACATTAATCTCCGTTGTCACTATTTTTTTGCAGGTAGGCCGCTGATAGGAGCCATTTAATAAAGTGCCACCACTAGGCATGAGCTAATGGCACTTAATGCAATAATGCCTATGTTGGAAACAATATTCATTGCATGATAAGTCAGAGAAATCTAGAGTTTTTTCTAAGACTGTAAATCATATCCCACAGGTGGTGTATTTTGTTTTGCTGTACATAATGATAAACAGAATAATTCTTTAATAAAGTTAGTGTGGCTGTGGATTCTTTCTTTTCCTGTATGAGCGAGCTAAGATGGCATCAGTAGTATTCCTTCCTTTGTTCCTTAAGAGCTTTCTGGGAGTGGAGCTCCTGTGCATGTTTAAGTTAGCAGAAAAAATTACCCTCTTCTCACCTACTTTATGTGTACTACCTGCAAAAGAAGCAAATAAAAATTTATGGGAGTAGAATGGCTGCAGCAGTAACTTGGAGCTGTCTAAGGACAAATAAATTTAATTAGTACTTCAGATCACTTTGTAACAAGACTTTTTAATTTTCACTGTTGAATCTGTAGTTCAGCAGAGTATCTGCACCACTTAGCCACATCTTACCAGTGTAGGTGGTACATACGCTGTAGATGTTACCTACCTACTACTGAATGTAGTCGTAAAGGTGGAATCTTCTGAAGTCTTCTCTTTCTGCCCGTGCTCTGAGCATCCTCTCCGCTCATGTGGCCAAGCATCAGAGTACCAACCATACTCTGAAGCCTCCATAGGATCCTCGGGTCACTTCACCCTCTGTCAGAAGTGCCCCCACGGATGTGTACTCTTAAGTTTTCAAGTGCTAATACGGGCTCAGTAAAAGCCTTGAGTCCTATGGAAGTGCCTTTCATATTAGTTGTCTCGTCTGTAGATGTTTTTCCCAGTCATCCAGTGCTTATTTTAACTGTAATAACCATTAAAAGGTTATGGGAAGTAGATAGAAGTACCTTCCTGACTCTGCAGGATTGTTGAAAGAATCGCTCTGAGGGGTGTGACTTGCCACTGCTGAATGTTTTCTTAGCTCTCAGTCTTAGTTGTTATGATGTATTCAATGTCTCTATTCAATCTTCTAGGCAAGCATGTGAAAAAAGGTGTTGGATGACCTATATAATTTACAGCAAATGATACCTAAATTGCATACCAGAGTGAATAGACCCTGGTTTGTAGGCAGGGTATTGCTGCTTTTCACAAATTTAATGTCTTGTTTGATAACACAACTCTAAAAGAAAAGTTGTAATTATAATGAAATAAAATAGGCATGGATAGTGTAAAATAGAAATGTAATAGGAATATGTAAAGCAGAAACACTTGACATTTGGTTTTGTTCTTTAAATTCTTCCCAAAGATGTCATAACCCATCAGACTGTGGCCATTTGTCTGATTTGAAAATCTTTCCTTTCAACAAAAAGTGAAATGTTTCCATGGAGATCAGCCAGAGATAGCCAAATGACGAACTTCTTGGCTGTACTTTCAGTTTGGTTTCTATGGTTTCCAGACAAGGAGGGGGGGAAAGTGAAGTTGTTGAGGTTCTCTTTCTTTCTTTCCTTTCCTTGTTTTTCTGCATGTAAAAGGTTACTGTAAACCAAGTGATGGAGTTGAAATTGGTGTAGGCCCACAACGAGCAAAGGTAATTGTTGTCATCTTGGTCCTTGAAAAACCTTGTATAGGTCATATTGTGCAGTTTTACATCTGCCCTCATTCTAGGGGAAAGAAATCACAATGAAGAGATAAGACTTTCTTAACACTATGAGGGAAGTTCTAGGGAAAATATGTTTATAATGACTAGAACTACCTTGACTGTGCAGTACACAATGAGAAAATGGTAACAGGATTGACAGTGCACACTTCTTTTTAAAGGATATAAAAGCTAACAAAGAAATACTGCATCTCGGAAAGACCTGAAGGCCTTCAGAAAAAGCGATGCTGTAGGTCTTCCTAATAGTATTAAGCTGGATGGAAAATTTTAGGTATTACAGTAATGAGCAGGGCAGCTAATGGATTTCTGTAAAGGGTCAGTAGAACTCCATAATGCAAAATAAAACTGTAATCTTGACATTTAAATTCCCATCTTTCTTCTCACCCAGCACCTGGAAGTTGTTTTTCTCAAAAAATGTCAACTGGTTGTTTGGAACTGGTAAATACGACTTTTTCGTGCTACTTCACTGAACGTTGCACAGACTACATTCCTTTTTCATAGATTTGAAATGTCACTGTTTTCCTCTCCATCCTGCTTCACTACTGCTTCCTTCAAGAACAGTGGTGTTTTAATAATTTTTTTTTTATTTTGTAAATACATGAGATAGATACAAATGTATTTCCACTTCTCCTCAGGTTTTTTCAGGACTAATGCCATTCTCTCCTATCCTCTCATGTTTCTGAGAAGCCAACTTCTGTCTTCTGCCACTGATTGCATCCTTCCTTGTCTGTCTTCCTTGTGGAGAAAAATTTATGATATTGTAGAAAGAGTCATAACTTGGAATAGAGTAAATAAGATGTGATGGTATTGCTATGTGAAACTAGCTGAAGTGAAGATCAAGTGGAGCTTGATGACTTGTGAAGCCTCCTATATCTGCCCTGTGTATATGACTCTGCAAAGTTAATTGCTCACGCTGTCTCCAGGCAAGAAACTGATGAAAAAGGAAGCTATGTATATCACACCACTCACTGTGATGCCTAAAAAAACCCCACCTAATACCTATTTTAACAAATCAAGCTACCCACTTTCCACTGAAATGCATAGTTAAAGGATTGAAGAAGCTGGCAACGGTCAAACAACTTCTTGGTTCTAAATTAAAAAAAAAAACAAACAAAACAACCCTTGATATCAAACATAGGACACAAGAAAGTTAATACATAGTGAAAACAAGACCACAGAATATTAACACACTTAGACGTAAAATCTCTTCTTTCCAAAAGCCTTTGAAAAGTGTTTGAAATCTTGGCAGAAAACCGATGGTTGGTGCTAGCAGAATAACAGAAAAGGAGTCCAGGAGGCATCACCAGCCTGACCCACAGTACCTTAGTGAGGTAGGGCTACCATGTCGCAGACATGTGGGGGGCAATGGAAGGGGACAGGTACCGCTACTTACAAGCCAGTTGATTCTTAGGCATAGTGCTCGCTTTTGAAATGAGATTAAGAGATGGGGGTAAGCTTGTATGAACTGCACAGGGAAGGGCCATCCCTTCCATTTATAGCAGTCTCTCTTTAAACTGTCCTCTGTATCACTATGAGAGTGCAAACAGCAGCAAGAAGATAAAAGAAGCAGGGGGTACCTGGTGTAATGCTGCTCTCAAATACCCTTAGGTGAAATGCAGTTTGCAGAAGCATTACAAGGGGGATGATACTGAAATTAGTCTGTGTGGGTATGAGATCTGATTAATACAATCATTTAAAATATTAATTCATTGTTTACTTCAAGATCACTATATGAATGGAATCTTTTAAGTAATGAAACTTAATATTTACCTTGATTAAGTAACATAGTTCACTGATGCCCACTTGTAAATTATACGAAACAGAGTTTTCACCTATGTAACGTAATGACTTTTAATTGTGTGTTGTACACGAGAACAGAGCTTGTTAGTGGCTTGCAGAATGGTGTCTTGTGTAGAAAAGACTCTCCATGATGGAAAATATTTTCCTGGAGGGTACAGACTCTATGTTGTTTCATGGATTAGCTTTCAGAAAAGACTTTGTGCATTGTGTTCATCATTGCCATTACCCTGTTTTCCTTTAGTTATATTTCCTGTTAAGAATGATAGACCATTGTCCTAGTTTTTGTTCATCAAACCAGCATTAGTTGAGATATGGCCCATGTGCCAGATGCACTTCAGAGCAAAATTCCTCCTCTCCACAGCGTGCTCCTATTGCCATTGCCTGGGTGCATTTTGGGACTGTCTCCCACCCTTGCAATGGGGAAGGGGTCACAGAGCCAAAATGCGGCCGTGTCAGAAGCTGTTCTCATTTCATAGAATCATTTAGGTTGGAAAAGGCCTCTAAGATCATTGAGTCCAACAGTAAACCTAGCACTGCCAAGTCCACCACTAAGCCATGTCCCTAAGCACCACGTCTACACGTCTTTTAAATACCTCCAGGGATGGTGACTCCACCACTTCCCTGGGCAGCCTGTTCCAGTGCTTGACAACCCTTTCAGTGAAGAAATTCTTCCTAATATCCAATCTGAACCTCCCCTGGAGCAACTTGAGGCCATTTCTTCTTGTCCTATCACTGGTTACTTGGGAGAAGAGACTGACCCCCACCTGGCTACACCCTCCTTTCAGGTAGGTGTAGAGAGTGAACAAGGTCTCCCCTCAGCCTCCTCTTCTCCAGGCTAAACAACCCCAACTCCCTCAGCCGCTCCCCATCAGACTTGTGCTCCAGACCCTTCACCACCTTCGTTGCCCTTCTCTGGACATGCTCCAGCACCTCAATGTCCTTCTTGTAGTGAGGGGCCCAACACTGAACACAGCACTTGAGGTGCGGACTCACCAGTGCCGAGAACAGGGGGACAGTCACTGCCCTGGTCCTGCTGGCCACACTATTTCTGATACAGGCCAGGATGCTGTTGGCCTTCTTGGCCACCTGAGCACACTGCTGGCTCATGTTCAACTGGCTGTCGACCAACACCCCCAGGTCCTTTTCTGCCAGGTAGCTTTCCAGTGCTCTGCAGAGTTTCCTCTGCTGTGACCAGTTAGATGCCCTTCATGTGAAAAGAAATGCCTTTTTTTTAACATGTGCCAGATGTGCATCCTGTGACATCCGTGACCTGCAAGGCAGAGCGCAGCAGCTAGCTGTTCTGCCTGCTCCCCCACGCTGCAGTCCCATGACTGATGCTGCCACACAGCTAGGATGTGACTCTACTTTGGCTGCGTAGTGGATGTGCAAATAATCATGACAGGAGAGGAGGTTGCAGCTTCCAGTGCAGCAGAAATAGATCTATGGCCACCCTCTGGCTGAAAGTGTAGGTGTTGCTTCCCTCCTCTGCACATTTTTGATAAGTTGAAATAAAATTGCACACCATAAATTAACTTCAACAACGCATATCTCCTCAGCCATACCTTTCTGCAGTGATCTCTGTTGCTTAGAAAAGGAGAATAAATTAACAACATGAGGGTTTTTACCTCTGCTTGGAGCCCTGGGCTATCTCTCTGTTATCAGAACTTTGCAGGAAAAATGTTGGGTTTTGCCCTTCTGGGGAAATCGCTTCCACCTGAGCTTATGGCTCTGCTTTGCCTCTTTTTAACTTGGCAGAAGGTGCTCCCCAACCTGAAGCTCTGCTAAACATACTCTGAAATGCCTGCAAAAATAATTGTTGAGTTTTTTTCTGCCAATAGTGAAAACAAGGAAAGATTTCTGTGGTAAGTTTGAGTATTTGGCTTTTATGTGAAAGACTAGAAACAAAAGGCTGCAAGCAAAACAACCCTAATGTCATCTAACTTAAATTTAAAGACAAGGCGATGTAACTACATGATTTGCTTAAAATCCCCAAAGGTCTTCTGAGAGAGATATTGTGGTCAGTGAAGTCAGAAGAGCCCATAAAGCTGGCGGATGAAAAAGGCCACAACCTGTGGTGAAGGTAGGTTTTCCCAAAAGACAGTTTGTCTTTCTGTATTCCCAGCAACAGAACTCTCTGAGGGAAGCGAGGGGGGGGGTGGTGGTGTGTGTGTGGGGTGTGTGTGTGTAGAAAAAAAGTCCTTAAACCTGCTGGGAGAGATGGGTGATGTGCTGAGGTGCTCCTAGCCTGTCCAGTACGTGTATTCCCCAACCTTCACGACAAAATGCCAGATCCCTCCACAAATCTAGCCATCTTTCTCCGGCTCAACTAACTTACCATACTGCTTAACGTGGATAGTACAACACTATTGATAAGAAGCCAGAACTTAATGTTGCTTTAACCGCCATTGGCACTTATAGCCCTTTCTGCTTAGACACATAGGAGAATGAGAGAACTTTATGGAGTAAGTGGATGCTCCTGGGTTTATGGCACTATCCCTCTTGTTGCTGATATTAGGGCTGATTTTAGGCATTCAGAAGTGATGCTGTAGACTTTGCATTTGAACTCTTAGTCACTATCTGTGTAAGAAATTGCTAACTGCTCCAGAACTTGGCAGACCTTAAACAGAAGTAATAGGTCTGCTACTGAAAAAAATAACAAAATATTAACTTTTTTTTCAAAATTACTTTTTTAAAGTATATAGCATGATGCAGGAAATGAAAGGTCTTGACATCAATGTTCTGAATCCTTTTAATATTGAAATTGAACAGTGAAATTTAAGATTCTTAGAGGTTTTGTCTGAATGCTTCAAAGGTGGCACAGTTTCCTCTGTTACTGGATATTATCTGCTCAGGAAATTATGTTGAAACATCCTTTGTGTGAAAAAATTATTAATGGTCTGTTTAAATAGTTTTGTAGCTTAAATATTTGCAGGTACAAGCAGATATCTCTAAATATCATAGTAAAAACTGTGTCCCAAGCAGCTGTAACACAGCGCCTCTTTTTGCGTGGCAGTAGCAGGGCTCAGGCATATTCATTCCCGTTTCACACATCCTTTGGAGGTCACTTGTTCACTTCCCCGGTTTTGATAATCTGTCCAACCCAGTGAATTTACAACATGTGGGACTGGAAAGAGATGCTTTTATGTGAAGATTTTTCACTCTACGGGCATGAGAAATTAAGAAAGGGAAAACAGAAAGAAAAAAGGAATGATGCATAAGAGGTGTGTGTGTGAGAGGAAAGGCTATTTGGGAGTAAAGAGATGTTCTGAGAACAGAAAAGTTATTATTCTGAGTAGAGGAACTGGCAAAACAGGGAGCTGGAAGCTTGGTCCAGGAAAAAAGTCAAACTGAGTGCAAGAAAGAATGCAGTAGTTTTGAAAGACTCCTGAAGGACTCATCTTTACCGGGGAGGGAGAGGGGGGAAAAAAAAAAAATGGTGTGGGATTTTTTTTATTACACATCCAAATTTTCATGCAATGTGAATTGCATCTTGCTTCTAAACACACAAAGTGGTCAAATTGTGCAGTGGGCTGTTATCAAAGTCTCACTGCCCATGAGTCACAACCACTGCAGCCTTTGTTTCAGTGTGGATAACATCCTGACCTGGTTTAGCTATTGCTTTCACTGATCGTTATGCTTCATTTTAGGATTTTAACCCATGCTAGTTAAGATACAAATAAACAAAAGTGGAAAATATATTTCAATTCCTGTTGTTGACGCGTTCTCAATGTACTGCAAACGTGTCGGGACACTTTACTAAAGGGTCATCTCCATACTCCTGCGCTGCTGCGGAGTGAACCGAGCCATTCCTGAACGATGCACAACACGTGGCTGTTGACATCGAGTATGTGAGCCCCACGGGCAAGCCTGTCCTGTGTTCCTACCGGGATGTACCTCCCTTCCCTGGCGCTCAGGAGAGAAGGGCTTCTTGCTGCCATCTATCGATCGAGCGGTGGAAGGGACAGCCCGAGTCAGACAGCCTTGGTACCGCTCGCAGCCGCTGTGCCTCTGCAAACGCCTTGGCCAGTCTTGTTCATACTATTTTTTAAATATCTCTCTTTATAGAGGTAATGAGGTGTTGTTATCCTTACTGACTGGATAAGCAACAAATGACTTGAATTTGATGCAGGGTGAGTGAGGCTTCTGCATAACCAAACCTCAGCCACGGGCTGCTGGGTATGGGCGTTCAGATGCCCCAGAGATGGGGAGAGAAGGGAGAAAGGGCTCTGGGGCTTTTGCCAGAATGAAATTCATAATAAATTGCAATGAGACTTAAAAGAGCTGATGCAGAGGTCATAACGCTTGTAAAGCAGTGATCGTTAGATGGCTTCAGAGCATGAAAAACCCTTTCCGGGGCTGTATAAAAGGCAGAGGACCACGAAGGCTCATCTAGAGCAAGTGAAGAGGACGGTGCGTAGGAGCAGTGATACAGCCAGGTGCAAGGGAATATAGCAGGCACCTCTTCATGACAGCACATCTCCCCAAGAGTTAAGGGGGTATATGTAATTTGTGCCAGGGTCTGTAGCTCTGTAGCTTCACTGACCATGGACAGTGTGCGGGGTGTGTGTGTGTGTGTGTCTGGAAAGTGCGAGGGAATCATGAGACCAGAGGTCTTTAATACTGGATATTTACATCAACAGATGGGGAAACTGAGTCAAAGACTCAGAATGCTGAAGTTGTGGAAGCATATGCTTCAGTTTTTGTACAAACACTTCTGTGATTTATTGGTGTTTAATTCCCTGAATTGACATAAAATTCATTTTTCTTTTCCATACAGCTTTTGTTTCATACAATGACTTTCATACACAGGAGGATCCTGCCTGCAGGAGGCTTTTAACATTCTTCCTTGCATTTCAGGGAGTGGCTACAAGCTGTTCTCTCCTATGTGTAGAAGGTATCAATAGACATTTGATCCTTACTATCTTTGCTTTTGAGCTCCCATTAAGGATTAAAGTGCCACCAAACTAAATTCAAAGATGTTATATAAACAGTATATGTTATTTTTTTTTTTTGCTAATAACTTAATGTTCACGTGAAAATGCTACAATTTTAATGGTAATATGGAATTGCTGAAAGGAAAAATTGTAGCTTTAAAAATAAATAATCTAAACCCAACAGAGTCAGTACTTGAGCCAAGTGCAGTTTTCTCTCTTATGGAGCTTTTTAATACTTTTCAAAAAATGTGATTAAAGATAATTAAAAGATCCTCAACAACTGCAATCTACATCTGGAAAAGGAGAATATTAATGCCATTTTAATTCTTGCACGGGTCATTGGGATAGAACAATACTGGATATTGTGCAGATTGTCTTCATGTTGTGTTTATTATCAATAGCAAATGCACGTAGGAAAAAAGTGCTCTCTCAACAATAACCCAGGGTATATTTCTAGTAAGATATAGTTAATAAGAGATGAGTAAGAGTATTAATGTCTGCTTATTAGGATCATATGATTCCTCAAAGGCTATGACCTTCCCTGCAGGAGACTTGTAACTGCTCCGTTGTACCAAGCTAGCTGCTGAAGAGTAAACTTAGCCAAAAAGTAGTTGTCACCACTCATGATGAGTAGCCTAGCATGTGCGTCTACCTGACCTCACAGAGCCTCAGTGTCAGAAATTATGGCCACCAGTACAAGAACAGCCTTTCAATCAGCTGTGCTGCTCTTATCAAAACATGTGAGTGTTCTTTGGTGAATTTGGAAGGACACAGCTTTGACCAGGTGACTAGATAGCCAGGCCTTGTGGCTGCTTCAGTGGATGCCTCAGGTGGTCATTTACTGGTTGTCCTCACACTTGCATACTTGACCTCCAAACTCACACCACTGGTGACTTGGCCCACTCTCCTGCACCAGACATGTTGTGTAGCCATGACGTGTCCACCTTATAGGGGAACACCCAAGCTGCATCTGACCATGTAAAATGAGCAACGTGCTGCTGAGGTATCTCCTTTCTTGCTGGCATTCTGAGCCTAGCAGTAGCAAATGGTCCTTGATGGTCTGCCTCTCACTGCCCATTCACGGTGTCACCTGTACCTCGTCAATCTTCATAGCTTCTTGCTCAAGTGAGTCAATCGACAAAGCATTTCACCTGGGTCCAATTTTTAAGATTGCTTTTTCATCAGTCTTTTCACTTAAACTCTGCTTAACTCCTTCCTGAAGATGAACTTTTCCTGGAAAGCAGGGAGAACGAATGAAATAGGAAAAAAGAGCATATGTTTTTTTTAAAAAATGTACTCTAGGGGATGTCAGTGACAACTTGAAGGGTTGGAAACCACACTGGGGAGTACAACAGAATGGGAGGGTTACACCGAGAGAACGGAGACCTAGGGAGAGGTTTTGCAAAATAAATATCAGAGGAGGAATGTCAACTTGTTTTTTCACGATACATCTTCCACTGACAATCTATACCCGACCTTGAGAAACAATGTCAAGGCTATGATGTTTGATGCTGGCACTATGTGTTCTTGCTAACGTCTGTATCTCCTTTGTATTTGGTGTCGATGAAATTACTGAAAGAATGCTATGTTCAGTTCTGAAGTCCACAATTTACAGAAGAAAAAATATTGGAAAAGGTTCAGAGAAGAAACAAATAGTGAGAGAACGACCAGCAAATAGGCCTTTAATGAGTTCCTGAAGAATCTCAGTCTATTTAACTTGGCAATGAGAAATTTAAGGGCTGAAACCTCTATTTATAACAGCGAGAACAAACTTTGATAAGAGATATTCAGTATCTGACTTGTTTGAATATTTCTTCTTTCACTTGAAATAAGTGAAGAATCTTATTAAAAATTGGCTATCCACTGCAATGGCTTATCAGAGTAGAGTGGATTTCTCAGCTCTGGAAAGTTTCTAGTGGTATTTGGACACTTTTCTAATTTGTGTGTGTTTGTTTTGGTTTGGTTTTGTTTTTTTTGTGTTTTTTTGTTTTTTTTTTTTTTTTTTTTTTTACACTACACTATTAACATTACCTATCAGTTAGCATTTTCTTGTCAGTCCTAAATACTAAACAAATCTTAATTAGATGGTTACTTGCTATTTCAAGATACCAGTGCTAGGAAACAAAATCTTTCTTTTTCAGCATGCAGGATCAAAAAGCAAAAAGTACTGCCCTACTGCTGTGTGTTCTCTGCTGGATTTGCAGAAACTTAAGATGGCTTTTGGTGGTCTTAATTTAAATTTTTTTAGATTAGGCACTATATTGACTGACCACGTAAGCATCATAGATTCACAACACTGGAATCTCTGAGAACTACAGTACTAGAAATTTTACCTATAAACTAACTGGAGGTGTTTTAGATCAGAGAAGTACTATCTGACACTGTGTATGCTTATGTTTTTCATTTGATCTTCATTTATCATTACAGTTTCTAAGTAGCTCACACATGCACACTGACGATTTCATCTTCCATAAATCCATGAGACATGGAGTGATCAGTGTTGTGTAACAGACTATTTCAGATGAGAACAACTTTGTGCCTTGTGAATTTTATCTGAAGGCAATGCAGATAGCAAAGGACAGATCATAAAAATGCATATTCAGTGTCGCTAATGCAGTGAGGGTGTAATTGCTTTCACCTCTGGAGTAGCAAAGCTCTTGGAACATATTTTGAATGTTAACTCAATTCTTATACCATCTTTTTCTTAGGAATCTGTTTTATCTACTTATCAGAGTGAAGAGGTTTGTTTTTTTTTTTATTCTCTGCAGTGGCCACAACATGGAGCAAGCAAATATAATTCAGTTTTGCTTGGAACAGAACTTTGCACAAAATGAGGGAAAAAACATTCACTTTAAGACAAACTCTCGAAACCTAACCAAAAATATTCCATTTTAGTTGTCCAGCATTTTTATTTATTCTTTATCTTTCTCAATTATATGATCTTTCAAAAAAAATTTTTAGGTGTGAATTTATCCCACATTTACAGATGACATGTATTCACTGTAACAAAATTCCAGTTTTACTTCTTGTTTACTTTTTAAAAATTAATTATTTGTCAGGCTGTCTATTTTTGAAAACATAGATGATTACTAAGCAGTCTTTAACTACAATTAAGAACAACTTGTCAATAAGTTATGACTTATTGCACTAATACATAAAACATTTTACCATTAGTGTAATCAAAGTTTCATGCAATTATATGAAGGCTTGCTTTTTAGAGTCAAAGTATCTGCAGGTAAACTTGTAAAATAAGTGAGATCATTTGATGTTTCAGCAACACCAGAAATTTTCCTATTTCAGTCGAAATATGAATTATACTGTTTTTCAAATGTATCACAAGTATATTTCTTAAATTAATATTTGAGAATTTTTTGCCATTTTTTAGCCAAAAGGATGGATGTGGGAAACCCAGATGACATAACTTTCAGCTCATAAAATATACCATAAGCATCAGTTCTGTTTCTGTGGTTGCTATCTGTTCAGCATCCTCCTTTTACGCAGGCAAATCTCCTTCTAAAGTGTAAGCATGAGTCTATCTTCTTGACAAGTTATCTCTGCAACTTGCTGCTACCTTTACAAGAGTGATGTGTCCTATATAGTGAGAAGACACTCTTCTTGTATTTTTTGTGTTTTGACCAAATAGCTTTTAGATTTATAACTATTTCTAGAATGGTTATAATGGAACTCCTACCAAATGTTCCATACTTAGGTATGATTCATAGTACCACTTTGTGTATGTCCTGTTTACTAAAAACCCCTTCGTTTAAAAAAGTACAGGATGTAAGCAATACAAAACTTACAAACTTCCTTCTAGAATAATTTGTGTTCCTTTAGATTGAGTACACTTCGGTTCACAGCTAAGAGGGTGGGCTTCCTTTTACTTCTGTTAGTAGAAAACAGATTACATATTAATTTCCTTAATTAGTTTAAATATTTCATGCCACTAAGAAAGCAATCAAAATATAACCACATGAGCAACTGCTCTTCAAGTGTTACGGATGTGAAATTCACTGGAAAGTTTCTCACAACAGAATGTAAAGGCAAAATCAGGATCAAAATAATGGGAATTATATGAACAAAATAATCACCTTTGGTGTCAATATTGAAGTTTGCTGACTATATACTTCCAGAAAATAACACATATTGTGTTTACTATTGACTCCTTGATTACCGGTTATCACCTATACAGAATATGAAAGACAGAATAAATATTGTCACCTATGACAAACTAAAGGTAAAAGTTTAGCTCAGGAAAACACAACATCCTTATTTAAGCAGGAAAGTCTGATTTACTTTTTTCCTCACAGTTTTTGCTTACTCTGTACGTATCTCTGTGTGTGCATGACTCCTGCGACAAATCAAAATGCATAAGATTAAGAGGGTGATATGTCTCAGAGAGGCTATTTGAATTATTTTAAGATTATTAAGCAGCTGTTCACAGTCCACAGGCACTGGTGAAGCTATTTATGTGCATGGTTGTAAAATTATGTTCATCATAAAAACTGATATACTTTTGGTTTTCTGGTTTCATTGCTTGTGGCTAGCTTAAAATTGATGTAAAGTTTCTGAAATATTTCCTGAATTATTATTATGTGACTTTGACATAATTTAACAGAACTATTAAATGTGACATATGAATCGAGTGACTTGCCCACTGGATTTCATTGTTCACAAAATTCATATTTTTTAACTTCCCCAATTTTTTTAAAGTGTTCTCTAAGTTGCTTTCTATTCAGCTTAGAGTTTGAATGGTTTTTTTTGCCTTCTCCAAACACTGATGCTTAGTGTTAGGACTGATAGCTTCACATGCCATGTAAGTATCCTTTCAAAACCAGATGCCTGTTACGGGGAGGCAATGCTAGGAAGATACAGATGCACTGGGGCTCTAAGGGAGTTATAACCATCAGCGCCAGGCACATGTGGCACATGCATTTGCTGTTACCTGATGCAATTTTAGCCAGGCAGCAGCACAGAACAACTTGCCCCCCTTTCACATGCTATAGCTTTGCAACACACTTATGCCACAAAATGAAGTACTTCCTTACATGCCTTAAAATGAGGTGTTTTTCTACACAGTAATACTTCCTTTCATTGCTGATTTGCCCTACAAAATATAAGTAAGGTGACGTACAAAGATTGAATACAGCAACTTTAGACAGCCAAATAATCCACTACTGAAGTTAATATGAAGATTTTTTTCTTCCGTTACAGCTTTTTATGTTGATCGAGTTGCCTCGGTGGAATATCATCCTTTTATACATAAATATCAGATCTGTCTCAGTAATTTCAAAGTTAGTATGTCTTCCAGACAGGAGCCATTAAGCGCTCCAGGAGTCTGAAAGCAAACTAAGAGAAATGTTCTTTATATCTTTTCTGATTGTAAGGATTAACTGTATGCATCCTTTCCTTTATCTCTTACAGTCATACTGCCTTGATGTGTGTTGTATGGATTAGCAAAACAGCAGAGTCTCAGAGGAACTGTGCTTTGCTGCTAAGTTTTAGGCAAAACACATACTGTGGTCTTTGCTGTTGGTACCCTTCCTCTCACTTGTATTGAGGTGAAACGAAGCACCCAAGTGGTCTCTGATTGCCTGATGCTGGAAGAGGCCACTCCTGCTTCCTGCCAGGTAACACCACTGCTTTGGGGAGTATTTTTTTTTTTGGGTGGTGGTGGTGTGTGTTTTGTCTGCCTCTGGGGAAAAATGGGGAAACCCCAAGTTATGAAACCCATGCAGCTTCCTTGTAGAGACTAGTCCAAGGCAGTCCAAAGAGTCTGTGATGAAACATCATCCTGAGACACTCCTAAACTCTTAAAAAGAGTTGGGGAATGGGAAGTTACGCTGAGTAATGATCCATTCTACTTAAAGGAGATCTAGATATTTGTGGTGCAGAAATAATGGAAAGCAAATGATAAATGCAATAGAATACATAGTAAATGTTAATCATACAGGTGGCTGATGAGATTGTCTAAAGGAATAATCAAATATCAATGGTTACTTTAGTTAAAAACCACGCAAAGATTCTCTGATATATCTGAGGAACAAAAAAGCCTCAGTCAGAGACATAGCTATTATTAAACGTTGATTATAAATAACAATGCAGAGAGGCAAGTGGTTCAATGGCCAACCCTATTCTGAAGCAGGGTGATAGCTCCATCATGTATGGTGTTGTAGGTAGCTTACCAATTGTAGCAAAGGGAGCTGTGAGGCATTATCTACCAAAGTTAAGCATTTTCAAAGCTATAGGTTTTGACAGCATATTCTTAGACCTTTTAAAGGGGCTCAGTAAGTGTGTGTATATATATATATTTTTTTTTTTTTTCATTCCAAACTACTTTTCTTCAGCTGCACACCCATGAGGATGTTAAAACAATACAGCTGGGTAATACTAAACACCCCACACACACACCAAAAAAACAACCCCACCAAACCCAACAATCAATAATGCCTGTGACCTGACCAAGAAGAAAGGAAAACATACAATTGCTGAGAATATTATCCCAATCTCCAGCAATGGGCCTCCAAGCCAGAAAGTGTTTCCTTCTTCTCCACTCCTATCTTCATCAAAATCCAGGAGATGTAGGCTGAAGTTAGAAACCTCCAGGTTCAAAGAGGCAAGCTCCTTCATATGAGGATAACTCAGTGTTTCAAAAGAGTAGCACTGGAGGTATGATATTGCTCCACTTTCTGAAACCTTAAAAAGAAGGCAAAATATCTCCTAAAAGAATTTTGTTTGTACTGACCGAGGTAATTATAGCATTTTTTTGACTTTAAAATCCTTGGTTTTATGAATTCTATTTCTCTCTTTTCTTTTCTTTTCTTTTTCTTTTTTTTTTCTAGGATCCACAGGTAAAATGTGTATTGCACTCAGCATGTTTTTAACATTTACAGCTACATAACAGAATGGTAAGTAGAACTGAATCTCCTGCTTCAGTTGAATCTTCAATGTCAGCTCATTGCCTAGAAGGATCTGGAGGAATTTACACATTATATTTATTTATTTATTCATCTGAAACTTCAAAATTTGGTCAGATGACAGGATAAGTTAGGAAGGTTGTGTTCATACTGAGAAAACTCTGCTTGGTGTCCTTATATGCTCAGGGTCACAGCAACCACCACAAACATCTGGGAAGCTGGCTTCCCTAGTTTTGGCTGGCAGGGGCTTTGTCTTGAATCTGAAGGTAGTGGGGCTTCCATAGATGACTTTTGGATGTCTTGCTATTTCTTTGCCTTAGGCATTTGTCTCTTGTTTGTTGCCTGAAAAAAATCAGTTTATATATTCATCTAAGAAGTGTAAAACTCCTGCATAAATCAAATGACAAGGTTCAGTTTAGGTGTGTCTGCAGGAAATTATGATCCATGACAGTGGTTATCCAAGTTTTGAACACACATACGTCACTGTGAAGCTTTAGATTTACTTGTGCTCTACCATGACTGTCATAAAGAAATGAAGAATTTGTACATTTCGTTATTTAATAAGCTGTAGATCAGCAGTGATCTGAAGGCCAGACTCTAGATGTAGATAATATAGTGGCTTCCTCTTTGTTTAAGCTCTGTGAACATGGTTTGAAATTGGAGTTTTCTTTCTGTCTTTTGTTTGATCACTTACATTTTTATTAGTTGGCCACTTTCTACCCCTATTTCAGTCTTTATTATCCTCCTCACTGTTGCAAGAGATTTCTGCATAGATGACTAGACCAAAATTACTATTGGGAAGAAAATTTGCTGCTGGAAGACATTCTTTCCAATACTCCTGTAAATATTCTTACAGAGCAAAGAAAAGTGACTTTCTGAAACAAATTAATTTAATTTCTTGATATTTTGTAGAAAAACCAGTACTGAACCATCTTTGATCCTAAGGGCTTAGTTTTTAACTTGGCTGCAGTGTGTGTGAGGGAAGGCATTGAGAAATATTTATTGCCTGAGAGACAAGAAAATCTAGGAAAAGCTGCGATCTAGTGCAAGAGTAGAGAACATGAATCATGGTGGTTTGGTATTTTTGTTTTGTTTTGGTTTTTTCCCCCAATCTAGTATGAAATAAGAGAAACCAGACAGTCTTATTGTTAGAGTCTTTGGATAAACAACTTCTGAGTGCCTGAGGATTCCAGGTAGTTCTGTAAAAATTACTAATGCTTGGAGAATGTGTGGAAACACTCCATGAGAATTTATGTATCTCATTTGACACAGGATAGAAAGCTACCCCAGAATGACTTCATATCAGTTACCATTTACTGAGACATTATTCCAGTTAAGAAAGTCGCATATGAAAATGAGCTTGTTGTTGTAACAAAATATTGTCCTCCCTTATCACTTTCAGTGTTCACTGAAGTATGTTAAAGTTATGATTTTTTTTTTTTCTGTTCAAGGTGGTATTTGACATACTAAATTATGCAACTGATCTTTAGATGGTGTGATTAAGTGTTTTGTAAAAATAAGCCTGCCAACTGTATACAAGCTACTTTACCTTGCATGCCTGATTCAGATATATTTTAATTTACTTACAGCTAAGGGTAAATGCTTGACTACATAAACTCTAATTGACTGATGCATGTATTTATATTCCTGGATCACTGATCAAGGGCAGTTAATTACTAAAACCAATGTCCTGCCTAATTTGAGTCTGAGAATCTGAAACATGTTGTGACAGCAAGTCCTACCCTCTGCTGTGCCTCATTGTGTGTCTGGAGCTGTCAGGTTTATAGCTGTTGTGCAGGGGGCTGGAGACCCTCAATAAAGATGTATAGTCTAACCAGAAGAGAAACAAGTTTTTCAGTTGTTTTGAAAGAAACCTAACACAGGAGGGAAGCTAGGACTTGTCTGAAGCAATTTTTTTGTCTGTGAAATATACAGCATACTTGGTGCTTCAGTGGCTTGGTAGCAAATTTTTTTATTTTTTTTTTTTAATATACACAATAAAGACATATTTTATTACACCGATAATACTACCTGTGAGGCTGATGGGAAGGATACCATCATGGTATCATAGGACAAGAACTGTTTTGGTAATGTTTGATTCAGGAGCCTGTATTACTATAGTTCTGATGCAATGATATTAGTGGTATGAACTTGGTTTTGGGGCTCGTAGATGAGTGGAGCCCATTCTGCAAAGTGGTCATCTTCATGAGGAGACCTCACTTTTGGCAAAATGGTTGCTCCTGTGAAACTCTGCTGAACTCAGGGTGAAAATCAGGGCTTTGCTGTACTGAGCTCCATCAGAAGGTTGCCTTGTGCTCTTCACTAGCAGATTTAATTTTGAAGAAAATGTCTGTTCTAAGTGTTTATTTGTCTTCTCTACTTTTAAGCACCAAATAAGGAATCCAGAGGAAAAATACTCTAAACTAACATTAAGGGTCTGATTAAACATGGGAAATGTAGGGGTAAGACTCAACAAAACGATTCTAATTTTTGTGCTGAAGTATTGTACCTCATTTAGTGTGCAAGGTTTCCTTCCCTGATAGACCATAACAACTGCAATAGCAAACCTTTAATGAGGTAAGGACTGTTTTAGCCTTGACTGTAAATGATTCTTACTTTATGCTCCCCTGCATCAGCTATATCCTTGAGATGCATCCTTTCATGTAAAAGAGGTTTAGAGAGCAGAAGGAAAAAGAACAAACTATAAAATGTACATACTAACTAGACTTTAAAAGTCAGCCTCAACTGTTTTTCTAGTATTATGGTTGATGGAAAATTACACTTGAGCACTCTCACTGCAAAAGCAGCTTTTGACTAAACAGGATTTTTTAAATGAAAATAGGTACTTTTAAAATGAAAATAGGACAGACTGACCTACAAAGGCCAGCTAAAGAATAAAGCAGACACATTTTCCTGGAAAAGCTACAGTAATGTTTCCAAACTTTGACCAAAATATTTGAATTTTTATATTCTCTTCATCCATGTGTATAATCCAACATTTTGTTTATGGCCATCACCTGCAAACTGAATTCATAGATTCATTGGAAAACTTAAGAACGAAATACAAGAATGCATACATACTATCAGAAACTAGGTAGCAAGGAATTTCATCGGAAGTGACTGCTGTGTACAATACTTCGTGGATTGCTCAGAGAGGCTGTTGGAGGGCAGATTCGTTTTGATAGTGAAAGGCTGGAAATGCCCTGAGTGATGAAGCTATCAATCATGAGGATAAAGTTCTGGGTATTTGTATCAGGCTAACTTAATAAATGGCACCAGACTATGAAACTTGCTCCTGCAGGAACAGTGATTTGTTGCAGGCTTCATTTTCCTTCAGTACAAATGTATGGGGAAATCAGCTCAACCTTTCCTGATAACTCAGGGCTTGCTCATCTTGTTAGACAAGTAAGAAAAGTTAGCACTTCCCTTGTGTTGAATGGGTTTTGACCCAGCAAATCAGCTTTGATCCAAAGACCATTTGAACACTGAAATGGGGCTATGCTTTAGCTCATGGTCTGTTATTCTTTTTTGTCTTATCTGCTTTCTGATCAGAGATTTTTCTGGGAAGCTTTCTCACTCTTCTTGAAGACAACCCTGTCCTTCTGGCATTCTTTTGTAGAAAAACCAGCAAAAATTTTCTGGGTGTGTCTACAGATAGCAGGAATTTGTCCCTTAGGATGAGTTGTAATAACAACTTTAAAGATATCAAAATCAGAAGCTGATGTTATGCTTAATGACAGTCAGGAATCGCAAAATGGCACTGATGATGTTGTAAAGATAACAGAAATTGGCTATTTATTGTAATGGCCCATTTTATCAATAATAAGCTTAATAGGCAATATTTAATGCTTACTGAATTAAAGAACAGACTTTACTTTTCAGAAAAAAATATTTTTATCAAGTGGTGTTTGTTCACTGTATAGAACTTAAAACTGAAGAGTCACAGACTATAGAGTCATTCTAGTTAAGGCTAAGTGGTATTTATGTATGTCTGAGAGGCAGATTAATCTACATGATTTTATGGGATCTCTTTTACTCCTTCATGTTCACAGTTCCTAGATGCTGACAGCAAGAGAGCATTCAATCAGTTGAATACCAAGGTGAGTAAAAAAAATATACATTTTTTTTGCAATGCATAATTAACTTCTATCTTGCATTGCCCCAAGATATCATTGCAGACAGATGGTAAACAGGAGTCCAAAGGTCTTAAACTTTTATAGGTATCTTCACAATATTTACAGTTGCATTAGAAGTGAGAATTATAGAAGGGATATAAACATTCATACTTCCACTTGTTTACAAGATGGGAAGATGAAATAAAACTGGTTAGTTTCAATTTTTCTTTTTTTAGAAAACCATACATCATTCTATATGAATGCTCAAGGTCTATGTGCCAAATTCTGCTCTCCCTAATTGAGCAATGGCTTTTGCCTGACAAAGGCCTATGGAATTCAGCCCAGTTATGTTTGGTGGTTTGGGTTTTTTTTTTCATGCAGTGCTGTGTGCTGTAAATTAGGATGCAGTAGTACAACAATGAAAGTCCTAAAAAATTCATCTATTTTCATGGGTAGGAAATTATATGTCTTGCCCATCATTAACCAGCAAACAACCACTCCTGTTCAGTATTCTAATCACCACTGAATAATTCGACACATCTTTAAACAGCCATTTTTTCGCATTGGGTTTAAAAGGCTCTGAGTTGCTGATGGAGCAATTGCTCAGCTGGCTGGCTATACTTTGAGCACTAATGTAGTTGGAGCACAGCTGTGGTGAACTAAATCACGCAAATATACTGACTTTTAAGGTTAGTCTGGTTTGTGATAGAATGAACATGTTCCCATAAGTTTAGGAAGACAGAGATTTGTATCACTGTGATAGTAAAAAAGTACTAGAGTTCATGGAAGATATAAATTTTTTTTCCGTGATGAATGCTTTCAAACAATCTGTTCTGAATGTTGCTGATTTACACTACTGAAATGAACAAATTTAGAAGTGTCTTGTATGTACACTTTCCATAGCGTATCTGAGTACTGCGTATGCTGAGTACAAAATTCCACTGAAGACATGAGTGCATTGCTTATTCGTGAGATGCTTTCCGTTAAGGTTAATACACACTGCTGAGAGAAGGATTGTTGTTGTTGTGAGGAAACAGTGTGGACAAATTGGACAGGGGAAGAATAGATTTTTAGCCCAGGGCTTATTGTAAAGGAAAAAAAGGACTCAACTATTTCTTAATGTACTACACTTTAATAGAATATACATATTCTATTATATGTATATAATATA
>NW_009632438.1:0-1773 GCF_000690535.1 Cariama cristata
TCTGTTTCAGCCGAACCAGGACATGAAGACAAGCACATGAAGTAACTGAGCTCCAGCTCACATCTCCCCCTTGCCTCCCAGGCTCTGGACACAGGAGAATCACACACCAGGGTTGTATCAAGTGAAGGACGCTGGAGGGTAAGAGAGGTGCCCATGAGAAACAGTATATGTTTTTATCTTGAGGCTTTTTCTACAGAGGAAAGCAATATATTCAGTTAAAAATAAGAGAAGTGAGGATAACAGCAACCAGCCAGCCAGGCTGTGGTCATCAGTCTCTAACACTCTGGATGCAAATCAGCACCTTGCTTGGTGGATCACTGTTAGCTGCAGTACTCTGATATGGGAGATGGCTGATGGAAGGCCATCATCTTCCTTGCTGCTTTGGCATGGCATCTCTACCGAGATGCTCTTCAACAAGAGCTGACAGCCAGGATGATCCGCAGGCTTCTCGCTCCTGCGAGACTTTCTGCCCACAGAGCATCCACCCTGGCAAGACCTCAGCCAGCTTGGCACCAGTTCTTCCTGCTCAAGCCCCAGCACAGCCTGCAGATGTGCAGCAGAAGGCTGAGGAGCATCGGCTTGATCAACCTGTGGGCAACTGCAGTCCTGCCTCCTGGGCAGAAGAGGCTGGAACCCAGGAAAGCCAGACTCACCAAGGCCAGCAAGGGAAGTCAGGAGCAGGACTGTAGCGGGGAGCTGGGGGGCAGGGGAGCAGGCAGGTATGGGCTGGGAGAGGGAGGCTGGGGTAGCTCTGGGCTGGGGCTCTGGCAAGTGGAGGCTCATCATTATGACTCATCAGTCCTAATCTGCCCCTTCTTCTTCCTCCTGTCCAAAAAACTGGGGTTTGGGTTTACCTTGGGAAGGAACAATGCTATTTTTGTATTTCTTGCAAATGTTCTTCTGCCTCATCAAACCAGTGCTGGCTTACGTAAGAGACCTCAGGGATACTTGCAACAGGCAAAGCCATTTGAGCATGCAGGAGGTGTGTTTTGTAACATAGCGTACGCTCTTGCAGGCAGGATGGGGATGCAGGAAGGGAGCTGCTGCAAAGAAAGAGCGAGCACTATAATCCCAGAGCTGTGATGGCACTTTGAGGTCTTTTTCCCCAGAGAAAAGACCAAAGAACAAGGGATCGCATTCTCCTTGCCAGCTTGTACTTAGACTGTTTAAGTCTGTGAACAGGAGCACAGAGGGCTGTCACAGCCCTGAAGCCTCAGGGTCTGTCTGGTAACTGACAGTACCTTTTGTCCACAGCTCATGGTGCTTAGAGTCCAGAGCCAGAAGGGAATCGTCAGTATCAGCTTTCCTTGTTTGCTCATTTTCATTCAGTACAGCATCTCCTTCCTCATCCCCTCCATAACACATCCCTGCCACCAAACTTCCCACACGTTCCAGGCAGCACCATGGCTGCTGGGTTCGAGGCACCTTCCGAGCAAGAAGAACCCTGTAGCCTTTGTTCTAACCATAAACACATCTGCAGCTATGGCTGTGGGACTTCACGAAAACAGCTATCTATCTGACCTGTCTAGTTTATTAAAGAACTAGTATAAAGTCTTTGCCATGTTTCAGTTGACTTTGGTACAGAAAGCCTGGAAGAAGCCTTAGGTACATGCTAGGGCTTGGTGGAGCACGAGTATTTCATGGTTATAGGATTGGTTATATTGGTTATAGAATGTTTACAGGTTCAAGCACTTAGGTCAGCTGGGATCAGTCCCAATTTCATGTGTGTAGGCCTCTTGTCTGATCTTATTCCAGCCAAACCAGCAGGAATCC
>NW_009632438.1:1804-13306 GCF_000690535.1 Cariama cristata
TCAGGCTGGCCCACAACTCTTAGCAGGGAGATGCTGAGTGATGCTGGGAGCTTTGGAAACTGGACCTGCGATCCTTCTGTGCCTGGTTCTGCATTTTTTTCCAAGGGGTTGCAAAGACTCCTGCTTAGCTCTTGTTTGCTTTGTCTCCTTCCATGGCAACGGTCTGGTGCTGGGACCAAGTCACGACAGCAAACCGGGCTCCTGCTGAGCTGAGACCTTGTGCTTGTGCATGTCAAGCAAAAGTTGACAACTAAATAAGATGTTGTGCTGGACTGCTGCACAGGCAAATCCTCTTCCCTGGGCAGATTTACTCTGCTCTTGGTACAAAGATAAAGATAGAAATGTAGTGCAGAAAACAAGAAGGACTTCTTGAGCAGTGGCTGCATAATAGGTTGTTACAGGAGTGTGGACACCTTAGAGGTCAGAGCATCCCCTCCTCTGCACTGACAAGGGATCAATATACCTGGACCAGTCTTTGTGGCTGCTTGTTCAACCTGTTCTTCAGACCCTTGTAGTTAATGGACTCCACAAGGCCCTTTGGCAGGCTGAGATATAAAAGCTATTTTCAACCTCCAGTAATGCCCAAGGGTTATGAACTGGGTCCTGTAGGCTAGGGCCAGGCTGCTTGTGAGCACATTCTTCTGCAGTCCCTATAATTTAGTAAACAACAGGGAAGGTGGTGCCGGCAGGCAGACGCAGTTTGCTTTTGCGTATGGGATCACTGAATTTCAGGGCTATAAAAACAGGACTCGTAGCCAGAATAAGGAAAAAGACTGGTGGATGACTCACCTGGATCAAGTCAGGTATGATCCCACAGCAGAGGTGAAGAGAAGACTTAATTCTTGCTGTCTTCCAAATGCTCTGCTGTTTCTGCACCTACTGGGCTAGCTTTAAAATCACCATGCTTTTAAGGGGAGCTGTGGCAGTTGCTGAGCAAGAAATCCTGCAGTAACAGCCACCTGAATTCACTGGACAAGATTATGGTCCCTGTGCCAAGCCACATAGCCCCTTGCCCTGTCCAATTTCTTCCCCACCCTCCTCTGCTTGTGGAATTCCCCTTATGCCATCCTATATAGTGTCAGAGGCAGCACATGCTGAAGCCATCACAATGCACTACACTGTGGTTTATTCTGTTTGCATACGTCTCTCAGCATTATAGATTTGGCCTTTGTTATTTGTGTCTCCAATTTTTCCCCTACTAAGTACATTAGTTGCTATGGAAACAATTATTTCATTGGTATGAGTAATCTTCACGACAGTCGCAAAAGCAGCAAAAAGTCAGTTCATATGCTGCACCTTCTACTTAATTCAGTTATCTGCTAATTAGCCTTTCCCTTGAAAGTGATCAAAATCTCTGCCACCAATAATCTACAGGGAAAATAAAGTTTTGACTGGCTGCTTTGATCATTTTGTGCTAACTTTGCATGAACCGGAGAAACCCAAGAGGTAGATGCTGGAGCACTAAGCACCATCCAGTCCCTCAGTGTAGGAGGACCAGAGGACATCAGCTGGACGTAGGAAGCAGTCAGCAACTCACAGCATCAGTGCCTGAACCACTGAGCAAAGCAGAAAGGCCCAGCACAGTTCCAGCGTTATGGACCTGACAAAGTCATTACACCGGGGCTGGGAGGGTGCAGCATCCCAGTGCAGCGATATGGGCACTCCGTGGGGGACACCTAGCTTGGGAACCCACCAGAGCTAGGGCACTTCAGGCTGAGCAACCGTCACTTAGCAAGACTGGAAACCCTCCTCTTTCGTGCCAGGCAGGAAGTGGAAACATTGCTTCTTGCTATGTGCCAAAATAATAGGTCCTCATGTGATGAAAGAAAAAGAAGTGTGCAGTAGGGGCCCCATGAGCATCTCTCTTCTGGGCATCACAACTAGCAGTTACCGTCTGTAGCAATGACAACTCTGACTCTGCCAGACTAGACTCTACTGCACCCTGTCTCAGACAGGTCCTATGCTTTGGCAACCCCATGGCAGTTGGTCTTTAAAAAATTAACCAATGTTTGCAATATACTACAGTTTATCCAAGGCTTTATATTAATGAGAGATGATTAAACTTCCAAATCAGGCTCTCACAAGATGTCTGATGGCACACTTGCAGCTGGCCCCACAGTGCCAGGATGCCAGCTGAGCCATGCGACGCACAGCGAGTGCTGCTTGGCTGCTCCCAGCTTCACTGACACC
Organism: Cariama cristata; assembly: GCF_000690535.1. Classification (NCBI taxonomy): domain Eukaryota; kingdom Metazoa; phylum Chordata; class Aves; order Cariamiformes; family Cariamidae; genus Cariama; species Cariama cristata. Next base: position 3,995 of record NW_009632438.1, read on the forward strand.
TCAGACAGGACTGCAGGCCTGACATGCGAAGTGTCTGACTTGCCCTTGGCTACAGAAAGCTCTGTGGAAAAGGTAATTTGAATCAAGTCCTAGCCAGATTTGTGCAAGCAGGTTTAGATGGACCCAGGGATGAGAGGCAAAGGGGAGTCTGAGCAGGGCGTGCCCTCGTACCTCTGCCCAATGAGAAGTGGCTCATCTGAGGATGCTTCCAGATGATAGCCTCACTGTTTTCTCAAGTGCTGCTGAATGTGATATGTCAGATGAGCACTTCTGCATCTCTGGTAAGAGCTGATTATCCAAAGCCAGGCTAATATTAGCAACCAGACAAGCTTTTTGGTGTGGAAAGGAACAGACAAAAAGCAGACTGGAAAAACTAGCCTGATGTCAAATCACTCCCAAAGAAGTTGATGTCTTCAGTGATCCATCCAGGAGAATAAACCCAGGGAAATCCCCTGGATTGTGATCAGCCATTGAGAGGCTGGATCTGCAGGCTACAATAGCAAGGACTGAATGTGTCGATGGGATGGCACAGCCAGAGCTGTTGGTTTATTTCTCTTCTTTGTCTCTACACTGGGAAAATTTACTGCAGCTCATATAACAACACAGCAATTAATTCTTCCTGCATTCTCTATTTGGCAGTCACTGCAGCAGGGAATTGATACCAACATTTCTGAAGGTGAGAAGCAGTGCTACGCTCCCCTTCACCTTTCCTGAGAGCACCTCCTGCCCCAGCACCCCTCTCTCCTTGGCCCATCCACTTGGCTGCAAAGGTGGCTCACTGCTTCCAGTACCTGCAGGACCCTGGGCTACCACCACAGGGATTTTCCTTCCCTGGGGACTCTCACAATGTGGAGTGCCCGCAGGATGGTGGGGAGCTGCCATTTGGGCACCTCCAGGTCCCACGGGTGGTAGCAGGGGCAGCTTCTGAGATGTTACATGGGTGCTCATCCCTGAGAAAAGAACTTTATCAAGCCATTGCAATCAGAGAGGGGTTGCATTCAGCACTGAGTGCTCAGGCTTGTGACTGGTCCAGGGGGAAAAGGCAAGTGACAGCTCAGGCAGGAGTGAGTGCAGCCTCCCCAGGGAATGGGAAACATGCTTCAGCCCTTGAGAGCATAGGTGGTGTACTGGGCTTATCTCCATCCCAGGATGGTCTGGGAGCCTGCTTGCTTCTCCTGCATGTGGAGACCTGTGGCAGCCAGCTAGCGTGGGTAAGTGTGTCTGAAGCACATCACGGGCTTTGTTCCATCTTCTGGGGATGGAGCCACTTGGAGGACAGCTTCCTTTCCCACTGCAGGGAAACTGCTCCCAAGCCAGTCCCAGAGCCTTGCTGTGAACAGAACAGAAGTTCTGAGCAATGAAAAGGATAAGAATGGTGACTGCAGTGCCCCAGCAATGGTTGGCCAGCAGTTCAGGGCAGGGTATCACAGCCCTACCCTGCTCAGCACACCCCACACCTGCTGTCTGACCAACCTTTAAATCTCATCCTGAGGATGCCCACAGAGAGAGGTTAAGACATATCCAGGACAAGAAAGGCTCCTAGACCTGCTCTCTACAGCAGGAAAAGCACTCACACACGTGCATGGAGGCACAAGACCCAGGGTGCTGTGCTAGGAGCTTTCTGGTGCACGCTCCACTGCCCACTGCCAGGACCGAGCAGGCTGTGTCCACCTCTGCTGCAGAAGGCAAAGGGATCATTAGCACTGGACTTTGTTGACATCCAGATGAGAACCTGAGGTCTTGCTGTGGTGTCTGGACTTCTTTCTCGCTCTGTCTTCATCTCAGTGCCCCCAGCACAGACTCAACAGGGCATTCTGCATCACCTAGAGTGGAGTCAGCAGTGAGTGTCTGGGGTGAGATCAGGGTGTGTGCTTGGCTGATCCCATCCCATCAGATGCTGCACAGTGCCCATGTGTCACCTATCCTCTCTCTTACCACGTACAGCTGTCTCCTTCCACCATCCTTGTTTTATTAATGAGGCCTATTGGCTTTGCCCTAGTCCCATTGAGCCAGGATGCTTTTCTCCACCTTCAGACCTTCAGAGCAAGAGCAAACCCCACTCACAGGGTTATGCCATTAAAGGCTCCTAAAGCACAGGGCAGGCCGAAATGCATCAAGTTTTATCCCATTTCCTGGATGAGGGGAAAGTATTTATTTCCCTGCTTCTCATTCTCCTGCCTTGTTTGTGGAAAAGGCAAAGCCCTCCTTTGTGTACTTTGTATTTGTGTCTGGTGCGCAGCCCTGCTCCTTGCTGGAGCTCCAGCCCAATGGGTTTTTGAGATGCTATAGTCCACCCATGGGAAGCTCTGCATGGCAGTGTCCTTCTGTGCCCATCATGCTTACCAGTGGACTCTCGAACATCTTCTCTCCTCAGCACACACCTCAGGAGGCAAAGATGTAGGAAAGATGCTTAGGAGGTCACAAGCCTGGTGATCCAGGAATCCTGAACAGAACTCCTAGACTGTCACCTCTGCTGGCTGTTAGCCTGTCGTGCTCTGTTTTTACTATGAGAAACATGTTTCTCTAGGATGTGCTGCTACTTCTTCAAAGACTTTGAGATGTTCTGGGGTCAGCACCAGTTGGCTGGTGGGACCACAGGCTCCTCTAACAGGTCCTATCTGCTTGGCACTGAGGATGTGAGAGCTGGAGCTACTCTAGTCTTGCTGCTTTTTTCAGTTACCTGGGGAAATCAATGCTGTTAACTGTCAGCAAACCATGCCCCTGGGCAGAATCTAATCCATGCAAATTGCTTCTGAGATAATGCTATGGCTGCTGCTCCAAGCCCATGGCAAAACAGAGCAGTGGGGATGGAAAGAGAAAAACCCATGGCAGCTCGTCGAATCAGAGGCCAATTCAGCATTCAACAATTAGTTGGACAGAAGAACTGCAAAGAGATCTCTAAAGAGAGTTTGGGAAGAGCCCAAACCCTTTAATAGAAAGGGTCCAGCCCCAGACAGAGAGAACCTTTTGCTGACAAAGGGATTTGAAGAAAGCATATTATCCCCATGAAGAGAGAGCTCATGTTTGCCAGCTGACTGTCAGATTTTTCCTACTTAGCTTGCACAGCAAACTTTTTTTTGTTCTGTGGTTGTATAGCACTGTGGACTACAAAGTCCCAGCCCATGCCTGGTCTTCCAGCATACTGCTGGCATCCAGGGAACCTGGAGGGAGCACAAACAAGATCTGCAAGTGTGAATTCTTTTGCACTAGTTCCTATCTCAAACTGGTCCAGTCCCGCAATGTGGGCTGCTGTGGGAAGAAGTCCAACGTGCCAGGAGCAGCATAGATTTCAGTCACTGCTGGCCCAGTTCCCTTGTGCCTGCAGGAGGACTAAGAGGAGGAGGCTAAATGCTCGCAAATGGGGCAGTGTCAGGTCAAACAATCTATTTTCTGTCCCCTTCCAGCAACTCCAGCATTATTAGAAGGTGCTAATGTCTCCAGACTGATAAACAAGAGCAGAGGAGCTGCCAGGGAAGGTCACTGGTAATCACACGTGAGACAGACTGATTGCTTTTTCATATTGCCAAGTGAGGCATTTTGCTTGTGAAGTGTCACCCTCTGGGCTGAACTTTACCTTTATCTACACCTTGAGGATATCTTGTCCCAGAGAGGGCACAAAATATGTGGGGTCCAGGCCAGTTTCTGACTTGCCTTCCTACAGTTCTCCCCGTCCAGGAGTAGGAGCACAGGGCTGAAATGAAGCCACTCGACTCCAGCACCTGTATTGCCTAAACAAAATAATTTTTTCTTTCCCACAGTCCCCACAGACAGCTTAATGTGTCTTCAGCTCTAATGCCGTTACTTCTCACCCCACGCACTCTCCTTTTCTCTTTACATCCCTGTAATTGCCTGGTTGTATCCACCTCTACAGCGTATTTCAAACAGGGATTATAAACCAGGGCTGCGTTAAGGTCTGGCTTAGGGCAACTTTAAGTGCATCCTGGGAGGTTGGACTTGCTGTAAGGACTTGAAGGCTCAGATTCAGCTGGCCGAGTTGCACCTAAATCTCTTATTGGCTGCTCAAGGCTTTATTCCCAAGGACTACTACGCAGAGGTGGAAAACAAGCCATTTAAGCAGCTTTCAGAAGTGATTGGTGGGTCAATTCCCTGATAAAGATACCGATTTCTTTAAAAAGGTTGTGTCTCTGCCCCTGGTAATCAGGCCTTTCCTGGGGCTCTTGTGGTGATCACCAATGCAATGCCTCGATTGACAGGACTGTGGGATATGTGGCTCCAGGGCTCATCCCAGCTTATGACAGCTCCCTGTTGGAGCAGGATCAAATGCTGGAGGCAGTCGGAAAATCCCTGCACATCACCCACATCACCACAGATATAACACATGGTGAGGTCACCGTACTGATGGCAAGAGCCTTTCAAGGTCCTTTGTGCCGTCTCATGGAAAATCTCAGATCAACACCTGGTTTCAGCTGAAACCCACAGATCTGCTGCCTGTGGCCCTGAGGTGACTGAGCAAGCTCTCTGCACCACCAAGGTCCCAGGAGCGTAGCCAGCTCCAGTGTCTTCATACCATGTGGCAAATGCTACAGGCATGGTCGATAACTCAGGTTTTATTTTTCTGGAACAATGGATGCATTTTAGGTTTTACTGAAATTTAAAAAAACAAACAAACAAACAAAACATTTAGCTTATTAAATGACTCCCAAACAATCTTCTACTTAGGTTTGTACTCAGTGAAAGCTAAACCATTCTTATAAACAAGCTTGTCAGCAAGCCATGAGAAAAGGGTAAAATTAAGCCATGAATGAAAATCTTTTTTTAATATGAAAAACTGTAATGCCTTCAAAATGGAAGGAAACTAAAAAACCCATCAACTCAGTAAAATCTGGGGAGAGGCAAATCAATGAAGTATTCTTACAGAGGTTACTCTTTCTTGAAAAATTCACAAACACACTGATCTCCTACTCTGTGTCATTTAAAAGGTACAAAAATGTTCTCATCTTAGCAGCACCTTCCATCCCGGGCTCTGTAAGCATAACACAAAAGACTGCCCAATTGTGCAAGCAGTTACCTGCACCAGAGTCATTCTTCCATTTATTTACATATGGCATTAAATCTCTCTCTCTCACACACATAGCATAGCCCAGAGATGTTTTGCTGGATTTACCAGGTTAATTCTGAAGTCTGATCACATAAAACTGTGGCAGAGAAAGATAAACTCAAGACATCTTAATTCAAAGCCCAAAGATATAACCTTCATGGAAAGCAGTTTGCACTGCTGGGAATAAATCTCTATCTCTGCTCATCTATAAAGATCTAGGAATAAATTACTTGATCCTTGAAACATGTGTGTAAGTCTTATATCATTCATCAGATGTTTGGCTTTCAGGATAAGCAGATGAGCACCAGCTGCTGGTCTCCTGACTCGATAGAAATGCTCTGAGGTCCCACCAGATTAAATGAATTACTTTTCCCCTCCCCAGACAGTAAAGTGCCATTGCATAAAAGCCATTGCCGACCCTAGCCCCACTCCTGTATACCAGGATGCCTCCGTTTGCCCACCAGCCCTGTCCTGGAGGGGTGGCATCACCTCATCCATCACTATCGCATTTCCTGCCAGCTCTACCCCAACACCTCTGCTCACCACATCTCCTGGGGCTGGAGCTTCTCCATACTTCTCCAGAACCTCTGACAGCAGGGTGCCACTCTCCTTCATCATGGTGCTTCAGCTGAAATCCCTGCCGGCATCCCAAAGACAGTCTCCCAGCCACCAGGCCAGCACAGTTCAGCAGACCAAAGGGCACAACCTCCACACGCCACTAGTTCCATGACAGCTGCACTAGCATGTCAGGCAGTTTGCTGTCAAGGCCTAGCCCTCCACTTCCTTCCAGAAACATTTTTATTCATGCTTCCCCTGTTGCAAACCCTGCTCCTTCCCTGTGGTTTAGAAGGAGCTCTGACAGGTTGCTTCTCTTAGGGAGATCATCTCTTTGAATTTCCAGCCCATAAGGGTTTAGGTTTTATCAATACTGTTGCGAGTGTGAGTTTTAATGCTAAATAAGTTTCAGCATGAGCCAAGGAGGCCAAGTATCATGGGCAGCATAGAGAAGGACTCACAGGAAGGATTCACAGAAGTTAGAGAGTTTTGGGTTTTTTACTTTTTAAAAAAGAGCTGTGATTAATCTCCTTAATGCAAAGAGCATTTTCTGTGACGTCAGTTTAATGAGTCAATGCTTCTGCCACACTGCTGCAAACTCCCACCACTCATTCAGCTCCTGCAGTCCAGAGAATTTCTGCTTTTTATTCAGAACAAAAAGTGTTGAACCCCAGAGGGAAGGAGAATAGCTGGAGAAAGGGATAAAAGCCTCCCAGGATGGCATGCAAAGGGACTCAGAAAATCACCATTCTCACACCAGATTTGAGGTTTTGGAGCTCCCTCCCCACTCATCTGCAAACTTACACTTACTCTAGGCTCTTCCCACCCCTTACCCAAAGATCCCTCCACACCAGCAGCTGGCATCCTTACCTCCAATGCATATGAGGAAGGCTGGGAGAGCAGGGCATGAGTCCTTCCACAGGGCCGCGGTGCTGCCCACATCTCAAGGACAGGGATACAGGGACTGGCTACGGGGACATGGTGGCCATTGGTGGCCTTGGCCATGCTACATTTACGGTTGGACTTGATGATCTCAGAGGTCCTTCCCAACCTAAACAATTCTATGATTCTGTGATTCTATGGTTCTATGACTCTATGACAGGCAGGGCTGGGTATGGGCAGATCCTGCCTGCACAGCGGTGGCCAGGCAGTGACAGTCATCCTGGCCACGGATCTAGCAGGTGGCACTAGCAGCATTGGGGATGGGCAGGCAAGCACTTCTCAGGGTGCCCCAGCAAGCTCCTTGCGCTGCACCTCTAAAGAGCCATCCCACAGTGACAAATTTCAGCCAGGCTTGACGTGAACTGAGAGCAGATGGACAGAGGTTGGAAAGCAGATGGAGAGAAGGAAATTCAGACATAATTTGAAGGCCCCAAAGTGTCTTGTTAGGAAAACACACATCACAGGCAGCTGTCTGAGCAGCAGACCAGCCTGCAGCCAGCCAAGAATGCAAAGGTGAAAAGGAGAGGACACAAGAGGGGGGAAAACACCGCTACCACTCATGAGCAAGTCATGACCCGCTCCAGTCACCAGTGGGGTTGAAGGACAGCCATATCTCCTGAGAGATACCACACAACTTGCCTCAAACTTGCTGGCCTGCCCAGGTGCAAACAGAGATGGCAGCTTTTCTCAGTTCTTGAAGGCATCCAGCCCACACCACTCCAAGCGAATAAAGCTAGGAAAGGCTGGGACCTCTGTCAGCCTGCCCCTGAAGCAGCCTCCCATGACCTCACACAGCAGCCCAGCACTCCTGGAGGTTTCCTTCACCTCACGCTCTTGGCCAGAAACTCTCATGCTGGCAGACACCAGGCTGGTGTCTTGTCCATGCCCTGCCTGTGGCATGGGAGCGATGGCAAGGCACAGCCCCGGCGCTGTGCCCAGAGTAGGTCAGTGGTACTGGGCCACAGCACCGCAAGCTCCTGGGTGGCTCGGCAGGCTTCTTCTTATCTCCTCCATCACCACCCATTTCCTGTCTTCTCTCTTCCCTGCCACCTTCATGCCAGCCCCACGGCTGCCTGGGGGCAGCAGGGCTGGCTCCAGCACCCGGGGCTCAGAGGAGGAGTCCCCTGGGGTCCTCCGACTCCGTGGTCCTCAGCCCTGAGCCTGCCATGGCTCATGACGCTGAAATGAGGGCAGGACATGCCTACCAGAGAGCAGGATGGGAAAATGGGAGCAAGTTTGCTGTCTGTATATTGGTTTCTACACTCCTCTGCTGGGCAGGCAGTACAATTGCTAAAGAACATGGTAGAGAATCGCAGCGGTGGCCAGGAATGAGGGCTGGCACGACTATGTTTTTAAAATTAAAATGCCAGTGAAGGAAAAATAACTTCATCAAAATTTTCCAATGTAGAAGATCTCCACTGGCCCTACAGCCAGCCAAACTGGAGTCCGTGCTAACATCCCCCAGCCCTGTTCTGCCTGGTGGGGACAGGATCAAATCAGAGATTTTCATTAGGAGAATCACTGAAAGAAAAATAAGCTGGGAATCCTTGCCCTGCTAGATATCTGGATATCTAGAAGAGCTGGATAGGAGGCACATATATAAAACAAAACCGCACTCATCTTTTACATTCTCGTAAGGCAGCACAGGTTTGGGATTCAGACTTGGAGACATCCTAGATCAGAGATTTTTTTTAGTCTAAGCTCAGCCAAAGGTTTCACATGCATTCTGTGACATGTGTATTGTGGTTTAAACCCAGCCAGTAACTAAGCCCCACCCAGCTGCTCGTTCACTGCCCCCCCAGTGGGATGCGGGAGAAAATCAGAAATGTAAAAGTAAGAAAACTCAAGGGTTGAGATAAAGACAGTTTAATAGGGAAAGCAAAAGTTGTGCATGCAAGGAAAGCAAAAGAAGGAATTAATTCCCCACGTCCCATGGGCAGCCGGTGTTCAGCCATCTCCAGGAAAGCAGAGCTCCATCACGCCTAACGGTGACTTGGGCAGACAAATGCCATCACTCTCAACATCCCCCCCTTCCTTCTTCTTCCCCCAGCTGTATATGCTGAGCATGACATCATATGGTATGGGATATCCCTTGGGTCATTGGGGTCAGCTGTCTCAGCTGTGTCCCTTTGCAACTCTCTGTGCCCCCTCAGCCTCCTCACTGGTGGGATGGGGTGAGAGGCAGAAAAGGCCTTGGCTCTGGGTAAGCCCTGCTCAGCAATAACAAAAACATCCCGTTGTTATCAACCCTGTATCCAGCACAAATCCAAAACACAGCCCCGTACCAGCTACTGTGAAGAAAATGAACTCTATCCCAGCCAAAACCAGCACAACATGTTATTAATTCAGTAGTGTGCCAGCTATATCTAGGTACTTCATATAGATAGATCAATCCATTTTATATAAATACACATAGCATGAGCTGAAACGACAGGCCTTTATATACAGTCCTCAAATTGAATAATACAAGAATTTTGGGTTCAGACTGCAATTACTGCTTGGTCTGGGCACAGAATGGATGGCATTCCTTCTGCGACCTTCTTCAGGGGCAGGCAGGACCTCCACCTGGACTGGAGAGGGAATTTTTGCTGGAGTCCATGACCATGACACTGTCCAACACGACATTCTTGTCTCTAAATTGGAGAGGCATGGATTTGATGGATGGACCACTTAGTGGATAAGGAATTGGCTGGATGGTCACAGTGGGATTCAGTGCACCCTCAGCGTGTTTGCTGACACCACCAAGCTGTGTGGTG
>NW_009632439.1:0-5193 GCF_000690535.1 Cariama cristata
CTGTGGGGGACCGGCACCGCTTGTGTGTGCCCGGGCCGTTGGTTTCTGTAACCAGGTTGCGCTTTGCCCTTTTTTTTTGTTTTCTTTTCAAGCTAAATCCTCCGGCAGTCTGAAAAGAACGCGGTTCCATTCGAGTAGGGCTGGTAACCACATAATGTTTTCAACCGAGAAGTTTCGTGGCATTGAAATGCTGTCACATATTTCAGGCAACTTCAGAACGTAGACGTGCAAAGAAGCAGTGAGTTTCATGCTGGTTCTTGCAGCTTGCGTGGGTATTAAAAATGTGCTGGATGCGAAGTGCCAGTCCTGCAGTGGGCTGCATGTCACTTTCTCCTTTTTTTTTTTCTTTTTTTTTCTTCCCCCGACAGAGTACTTAGCACTATATCGTTTGTAGGAAAAACCTGTAGAAACGGTCCCAGGAAACTTTCAGGAACTCTTTTCCACGTTAAATGTGTACACAGGCCCTGGCAGGTTCACAACTACAGCAAGATGCAACCAGGTATGAAGTATAAATTAACAAAGAAAGGAATTAAATGCCTTTGACACTTAGGCTCCTTGTCTCACGCTGTCTTTCATCATGTGTCAGAATGTTTTCATGGCATTGTCATCCATAATTAAAGGCTGACTTTGGAACCCAAAGAAATTAAATTTTCATAATTAAAAAAAGAGACAAAAATTATGCTCTGTCAGTTGGCTTTTTAAACAGTGATATAAATATTGGATAGGATTCCCAGGATTCTTTTAGCACTAATGAGTATCTCATTCAAGTTTCCAACGTCAGTCCTTGAGAATATATGGCACCTCAAACACCACCTCACAATGGAATTTGACATTTCACTTTACATAAGAATTAATTATCCTTTTCCAGAAAGAGTCTTCTGGTTCAAGATTGAGATGTAGTGAGTGTCATTTACAAATACTTACATCTGCTAATGTCTTGATCTGCAAGAGATTCTTCTTGTTAGCATTAATTAATTTTCTAGATGCATATATTTTTGCAAAGATTGTATTTTTGGAAAAAAAAAAAGTCTGAGAAGACAGCTATCTTCCAGTTTTTCCTCCTTCCCCCTTTTTTAATGGCACAGCAAAAATAGGAGAAAAGTAAGGAAAAAACAATTTTTTTTTTCTATTATGGAACATTGATTAACATTTCTCCTTCAAGTCTTTCCAAGAACTTGAATTTTTTTGGTGATATTTTGAAAATGCCTGTGACTTTTGAAAGTATTTAATCTCCTGACTACCCATAGTTTGTAAGGAGATACAAACTTTAAAAACATGATGGTAGGATGTATTTTCAGCTCCAGAGGTTTGACAGACTGGTCCATATCAAGCTTTTACTGTCAATTTACAGTACAAAGTGTCGATTTAAATGCTTATAGATCTAAGCACTTGCAAGGATGAAGGCATCTGGCCCAAGATTCTACATACACATTTGAAAACAAGGGTTTTGCCCATAGTTAATAGTTCTACTGAAGGTATTATATTGGTCACTTGAACAGAAATCCTTGTTTAAGTCCTGGTTTATCTAAAATAACTAGCTGCCAATCATAGGAAAGGAACATTGAAGAGCCCTGTTCTGGCAAACTTCTGCAGGGTTTAATATGTGCATAAGGTTGTATCTAGAATCAAAACATTCTCTGTCGTAAAGATACAGTGAATGACAGCAACAACCAAGGGAGAGGGAAACAGGGAAGCCACCTCGTAAAATCACAATCCTGTGCCAAGAACTGGAGGATGCAGTGGACTGTGCGTACTTAGTTCTCACTGCTTATGATCCAAGAAGGTGGTAAGGTTTTGTGGAAGGACACATGGAAGTCTGTTAGATACATGAGTGATGGGTGGTTGTGTAAAATGTAATGAAAAATTAAGATTAGCATAATTACAGGAAAGAACTGAAAAAATTATAAATGGTGGCATACTGAGAAGCAGGGAGAGATAAATGCTGTAAGGAAGAATCAGAGAGCGAGAAGACAGAGGAGAACAGGAAAAATTATAACTAATAGAAGAAATTACACACTGCTGATAACAGACCTGTCCACCTGTGAGGAGCAGAAGAATCCATTCTCCAGGTGCGCTGGAGTAGTGGCTTATGTGGTGAGCACGAAGGTGGCATGCAGCTCCCTGAGGTCTTGCCTGCTACGGGTGCAGCAAAGATCCAGGGGAGAAATTTCCTACCATACTCCATCTCCGCGCGAGATGGCAGTACTGCATCGGCAGCCACTGACAGGCATTTCTTTAAGCTTCATCGGAGAAAATGGTGCTTGATGGATCTGTCACTGGTAAATTTGAAAGAATGTATTTTTCCTTCAAAGCAGGTTACCAAAGATATCATCCGCCCCTACCCGCCGAGCCCCTTGCAGTCAAGCAAACCATTTTGATCTGTCCAAATTTCTTCTTTTCATGAGCAGAAAAGTATTTCAGAGTACAGTAGACCTCCGTATTGCAGAAGTCTGGTTTCTGTGGAAGGGTTAACATGATTGGACAGCAGATTTCAATAATATAAGAGTAGAGAACGGCGGGGAAACTGTGGCTGATTGCTAGGGAAATGGGGCTAGTTTCTGAAGAAAGGATTAAGGATTTAAGAAGTAGCAGAGAGAATGGAGGCTAGTTTCACATAGGGCATAAAGAACCACCGTGGTTTATGCATGTGGAGGGGAGGCAGGTCTGCGCTAGAGCAGACTGCAGACGCTGGGGAGGAACCCATCTGCAACAGGGCCTGGCGCTCTTGGCTCTCCTTGCTGATACCTGCTTGCGGCTCCAGACATGAGCCGAACAGTATGATTTCACTGATACTGTGAATATTCATGGCACCACGCTTGGGGACATTGCCTGTCCTGTTCCAGTTGCCACACCCCCAGCCACGTTGCTGCTCTCCGTTTGAGTGGCTGTCACAGGAAATCAGAAACACCTCTGAAGAGCCACAATCAAATCCAGAATATCTGTACTGCTTGGCTGATTGATACCTGCCTTACCCCTCCTTCAGTGTCTTGCTGTGTTTCAAATGCATAATGAAGAGCAAGAGCTGGGTTAAGTGGTGCTGCCAGGTCTACCTTGGTACAGTGCCTTATTCATGATGTGCTGGCACATGGGAACCGTTGTCCTGTGGAGTACAGCAGTATAAAACCTAGGCTTAGGCACAGGCTCTTGTTCAGTACTCCAAGCTATGACCTGTTGACCACCAGTCTGTCAGGTCATGATATGGAGTCCACAGAAAAAAATCAGACAACATCACATATTGCATGGTGCTGTTAGATCATTGGCATTTCTGAAGGCACGTCGTGTTCCATTAGTCCAGAAAGCTATAGGGATTGCTGCCATTGCAGAAGACCCATGCACAGTCATAAAGATATTTTGTAGTAATGCAAAACTGGCAGCCGTTAGCCAGGCAGTCGCGCCTTCTTTGTTCTTGTAATCTTTTTAAAAAAGATTTAAATTGTAAGGTGTATTTTCTCCACAAATAGTTGGTCCAAAAAAAAAAAAAAATCTTAGAAATTTTCATTTTGGTACTTAACCAAAAAATTAAGTAAAGTAAAAATGGAAAAAACTATAACTTGTGCCAATGCAGATCTTTATTGGAAAACTTAAATGTGATTTTACGTGGCAAGAAAGAAAAATGAGCATGGAAGAACAACCAGAAGTGTTTGAAAGAAAGCAAGCTTTCTTTGTAGAACTTCGTAGAAGTTCATGTAGTGCACTTGGATGAATCAGTTTCAATTTTACCATAATGATTTGGGTGTAAAACAATTCATTATCCACTTTGGTTTCATTATCCAGATTAAGAAGGAAGCAAATTATGAAAGACATAGCCTGTAGAATTAATATTTGGAAAGGAGGTTACATCTGCATCAGTCTGCCTGATTGACTCCATTGAACTGGAAAGATTATCTACAAAATTAAATTGAAAAATCTATTGACATTTTCCAAAATGGAACAGAAAATGCTTATTTAATACCATGTAACTTTAAAACTGCTGGATCAAAACAGTTAAATAGTTTGGAAGAGATAAAAATCAATGCCATAACTTCATAGTCTTTAGCAAACTGATTTCCCTGTTTTACCATAGCATATTTATCTGAGTACACTAGAAATGAACTGACTGTAAACAGTAATGAGCGTAAGACTTTTTTAACCCCATGATAATTAATTCTTTAACTTGTGACAGTTGCCTGCTTTTATTTTGGGAATGGGTGTTTAGTAAAACATCCAGATTTCCACTATCTTATGTTAATGACAAAAAATTATTACATCCTTGGAGATTTTTGGGTTTTGTTTTCCTCTTACTATTTGACTTTTGAAAAAAGGAAGTATGGGAATATATATAAGAGATGTGAACTTTGAAAATCCAAGCACATACACAGAGCAAATATAAACCTTTAGCTTTGACACAGCACTTCTTGCTTGTAATAAGGGGAGTCCCAGTATTATATAATCCGCTTAGTTAACTAAAGCATTTATCAGCTTAGTAAAGTTGCTCTTAAACTAGAAGCTTCCTCTTCATTCTGGGAATGTTTTTGTAGTTGTTGGTTGTTCTTACTGGAAAGAGACTTCTCAGACTGGTTTGTGACTCTTTCATCTTGCCATTTACAAATGTCGTGTTTATTACTAAACAATTTAAAGCTTATTAAAATGAGCTGAGTTAGTTGTGCTGGTTACCTTCATCTTTGGCATTAATTCCCGTGACCAGCATGCCTGTTTTCTGAACTGCAAGGACACAACTGGGTGGGTAATTTCAATTCCTACTCATCAAATTCCTGATTTTTTAAAAATCAAAATCAAAATTCCATTGTTAATTTAGGTGGTGAAATCTGCTACTGAAGAGGAACCCACTGGATCACAGTGTGTGGAATAGATTTCTTTCACCCTGTGACTTCGAAGTGAAGAAGTTACTAAAGAGGTATGCTGCTGCTTAATAATTCCCAGGGATAATGATTGCTCAGCTCTTATTTGCTTATTTTGGTTTTCCCTTTGGAAAAGTATTCTTGCATCACAAGTGCTGTCAATGCTAACCAGGTGATACCACCCCCATGATCTGAGTCTCTTCTTCCCTTCTAGTGGGAGTTGGTTTAGTGTTTACTAGAAAGCATTTTCTTCACTGTAAGAAACTAAAGAATAGAGAAGTGTTTAACATTTCATTTTTTGTTTGTACTGTCCTTCTCATGTTGTCACATTTTCATAGAATCATAGAATCATTAT
>NW_009632440.1:0-6654 GCF_000690535.1 Cariama cristata
GGAAACGGTCTCAGGTTGCGCCAGGGGAGCTCCAGGTTGGATATTAGAAAGAACTTCTTCACTGTAAGAGTTGTTAGGCACTGGAACGGGCTCCCCAGGGAGGTGGTGGAGTCATCGTCCCTGGAGGTGTTCAAAAAACGTTTAGATGTGGCGCTTCGAGACATGGTTTAGTGGGTTTAGCGGGAATGGTGGCATCAGGTATACGGTTGGACTTGATGATCTTTGAAGTCTCTTCCAACCATAATGATTCTATGATTCTGTGATTCCATTCCTTTCAGTGCAGTGAGGAATTATCCAATGGTTTGCTTTTTAAGAAGCACGTTCACAGATTTAAAAATACATATATTTAAACTTTTCTAAGCAAATTTGAGGTTCCCTTTGGTCTGCAGTGACTCTAGATAGGATAAGTAGCAAACGAGGGACTATTCTCTTCTTTTATATGTTGCTTAACTTAATGTTTAACCAAGTAATCACTGTTTTTGGAAAGTTGGCAATCTTAGGAGGCTCCTGTGCAAAGAGGTGTAAAAGCAATTGCTGCTGCCTGTTTTCTTCCTTGAATTCCAGGCCTCAAGTTTGTCTAAAGAGGAAGTGAAAGGGTGACGTTTGTACCATTTTGCCTTGGGAACAAAAGAAAATAAAAGTATTGGGCTCCCTGAAATAACGTCTGCTGCATGCCAGCAGCCTGTTCAGCCTGGCATGGGAGGGTATAGTACCATGACCGTCTCCACAATAGCGATGAATTGTGCCACAAGGAAGGCAGCATGAGCGTAAGAGCTGCAATTCTGATTGAGCCTTACGTAGGCAGTGTAAAGAAGCAGCTCAGTTGTATCATGATCTGGCACCACATGACCATGTGTGATCTTGGCAAAGCCCAGCCCAAGTAAAAGTCTACCAGTACCAAAGTGCAAGCATAGCAGAGGTGATTTAAAAGTACCAGACCAGTGATTGCTCATTAATCAAAGTAAACAAATTCAGAAGCAGCCATGGTAGCTAAGTAGCAAGGCATTGTTACAGTTCTTTATCTGAATAGTTCATTTTTATAGTTCATTTTTCTAGTTGATTTTATCCAAATGAACTAATTATAAGGTAAAGGTAAGGTGAACCATTCAGGCGCTGGAAGGGATCTTCCCCAGGGCGTTGCGTTAGTCTTATGTCAGGTCATCCTCCAGGATAGGTTAGTTCTGTAACACCTTGGGGTTTGCGCACTTCCTTTGCCTTATGTCTGCCTTGTGATAGTGCTTTGCTAAGCAGCGTTTGCCGTCTGTAGCTCCAGATGGTTGCAACCAGCTAGGCTGATCCCGTTCCATCCACTGGCTGAGTTTGGTTAAGGGACAGATGGCACGTCCCTTCTTTTCTTATCTTTACCTCCTTGGCAAAGTCTGTTGTTTTATTCTGCTCCACACAAAAATCACAGGTCAAAACACGCCAACTTTGTTGTGTTCAGTGTAATAAGGTTCAGCCTAATCTGGAGTGATTTTTCTTGCTCTAAGACTTCCTTGGAAAAAAACATTCTCAGTCTTGGTCTTCATGCACCTGAGAATATGTTTTTATGTCCCAGTTGGTCTTAGCAGGTTCTCAGAGACCCACTGTGATAATACATGACTTCTAGGAAGCCTATAGAGAAGAGGATACTTTGCTTCCATTTTCCCTGCTGTTCAGCTATTCATATCTTGGCACTTATGTGTCAGCAGGTGCGTAAAGAGCTGGGCTGTGCCAGTGCCAAGACTGGCCCAGAAGAGAGACTTCTTGTGGGGTACTTTACACTTGCAGTATTTTTCAGGCTGTCCGTCATAACCTTTTTTTTTTTTTCTCCCTGGCCTCTGTGCCATAGTCAAATAGTCCAAGCTTATTCTGAGCAGGCACCGATAGCTATCATAACAGATGGACAAGTGTGTTGGAAACCAAGAAACTATGTACTGTATGCACACCAGGGGAACAGTGTATTGGTTCAGGTCATTCACATAACTGACTGGCCAAAGTCTGCGTGTCTGTGGTTAGAACAAGGTGCCATTGATAAACTGCAACCTCAGTTTTAACTTTCCAAAGTCAGAAGCATATGAAACAACTTATGCATACACTATCACACATACTAGTAATTTGCTGACCTTGCTGTGCTCACCCCATATTTCTTGCACTTTCTATTAGTGGTCCCCCAAATTAGTTGTAAGATCATGGGCCACATTGGTTCGGCTGTAACTGAATACTTCCCTGCTGATCTCAGTGAAAGTCCTATCTGTTGCCTCTCAAAGTTTAAACTTGGACTTGTCGCTGCTGTGTAGAGATCCCCTGAAAATGGTCATTGAAAAACTTCTGGCCCAGGTATTTGGTTTTACAATTGGGTAAACAGTAAACCTTTTATTACTAGACAACTATGACTCAAATTCAAGGTAAGAAAGCAATTGTGTTTTAATTAGAAGATTACTTACCTTGTTCTTTCCCCAGCTAAGGTAAGCTAAAACTATTTTGCGGTTTTATATTGTCTTTGAGTTTCAGACATCAAGGTGTCTTTAAAGAATTCATGCACACTTTGGCAAGAACTTAGCCTAGTGCAGACTTTATCTGAGCCATCTGTCCTGTCCTCAGTTTAGGGGAAATAATGGCCTTTCCCTGGGCTCCTAGTAAATAGCGTCTGACAAGAACCAAGCCAAATTGCATGTCGACAAACGCGCATGCTACTAGACCTCTTTTCTGTCGATCCCAGTCCATGAATTGTCTGCAGAGTAGTTAAAGGGTTAAATATTTTTTTAAACAATGCTATTTGGATGGCTGACATGGAAAAGTGCAAAGATGAGTTTATAGGCTTCTGTTCAGGGGTGAATGCTTTATATTTATACGTTCTATGAATTCTAAGTGATATTTTACCTGATTTTTCATTTATTTTCTATCCTGTTAGTGGTGAAACATTATTTATGTGCCACATCTGCTACTGAACTATAGTGCGCAGTTGTAATTTGGCCACAGGCATGTAAGTCAAAAAATGAGATTTTTTTCCAGGCTGAAAATCAAAAAAAAAAAAGGTGGGAAGAAGAAAACCTTAAACTCCTGTGAATGCAAAGAATAATCCAGATTTACACTGTTGATTAAAGCAGGATTTGGTCAAAGAACAATAATGTCTGTGTGTGTCCACAGATCATTTGCTAACTTCCCCATTTTGCTATCTAAAATGTGTAGCTATTTGTTCAGAAGCATATATTTTAAAGTATCTTGTCTTTTCTTTTTTTTCTTCTTAGTTTGTTGTGACGATGTTTTGGAGCATCTATATCTATGACAGGGAACTGGTTTACCCAAAGCTGCTTGATAATTTTATACCAGCATGGCTAAATCATGGAATGGTGAGTAAAGTAATGCAGACACTTCCTTGCATAATCAAAAGCGTGCACTGATTTCCCTGTGAATGACTCTGCATACACTTAGAGCTAATCCCTTCAGAAATGATTAAGGAACATTGTTTGCAAGCAAGAATAACTACTTTCCTTCCTTGAATCCTTGAGTCGTATCTGAATCCGTATTATGTTGAAACGGTGGAGATTTGAACTTGTGTCCCCTACATCCCACGCTAGCTGTAGGGGATCAGCTATTTTCTGTGATAAGGTACCTTTCCCAGAGCAATGTCACCTTGGTCATGAGGAATTTTAATCAAAAGTTAGATCAGAAGTTTGGACTTCGGCAGATTTCCTCTAAAATGACAGAAACACTTAATTGAATGATTCTTTACCATTCTACCAAAGTATTATTTGCGATGAAAGCATTTTGGATAAAATACTTGTTCAAAAAATCTCACTATGCTTTTTGGACTTGTACATTTTTAGAAAAAAAAAGAAGTAATTACTCATTTCTCAAGTACACCAAACTTGTGTAGCAGAACTTGTATCTGAGTATTTTTAATAATATGGAATTATATGCATCAACGCAAAGTTTCAAAATTGCTGCATCAGTAATCACACAAGTAGTTTCTTGAGAAGAAATCCGACCTTTTCATCCCTGTCTGGTATGTCACATCGCACATTCATTCCCTCGACTATATGTTTAAATGCTAAGGGAAATGTAAGGCCAGACTTTGCCATCGGGTACTTAATACTGTTTATGCAGCATCTGGAACTGAAGAAGCGTCATGTTTGCTTCTCTAGTTGCGGCTGTGCCAAATGTTTCCTTATTACTTTGTTTTCCCTATCAAGGCATGGCAAACCATTTGGCACTGCTGTTCATCAGTAGATGACAGCAGAGCTCGTCCTTCAGGGTGTGAGGACTGTATCACCACAGCAGATTAAGGTTTGTCCGCTACTGCTGGGCTCGGGTCCTTCGTGGGGTGGGGCAGCTGGCACTGCTATTTGTTTATTCCCTAAATTGTGTGTTAACGGAGTGGTTTGAGGGTTACTACTGACAAGGGGAGCGTCAGCTTCTGCTAGATACTGTACTGTTCTACGATGGTTTGAAAGGAACAGCATGATATTATGTGTGTGTAGAGCTGAGGAAAGAGTCTGCTGATTCCTCCTGTGTTTGTTCAGACTGTCCTCCCTTGAGTTTTGAGGTTACAAACTGAACACTTGCAAATGCTACCAAACCATACATTGATTTTTTTCCCCACACCTCATCGGTGCCAGCTCTGATGACATTTCTTCCAGGTGATGTTCCATATACTGAAAGTGCCTAACCTATAACATTTTTCATGAATGTACATTGTGAAGTGGTTGACAACAAACGACCTTATGTATTCGGGAAGTCTCTTTGTGCCATAACTGAAAGGCAATTCAAGCTCATTTGCTTTGTAGAAATGTATACTTACTGAAATGTTTGAAGAGGGCTTTTGATTGAGATTTTTGGACATGATAGAGTTTGCTGAAATTACTTGCGCACAAGCATCTTAAGATGTTTTTTTTTTTCAGCTTGAAATATTGTAGAAGGCATTTTTGAAAGTCTTTCATAAAGGAGTTGTTTGCTGTGTCAGTCTCCATTTATCCATGTGTTCCTTTAGTTCAGTCACAGAGAAAGCTTATGGCTGTTGGGCTTTTCAGCACCTTTCAGTCTAATTCTTTCTGATGTTTTAGCCATCATTTTATCCTCACCAGCTTTCATACTAATTAATTCTGATGCATTGCTCATGATAATATGAAGGGGTTCTTAAACTACCTTGAGAATACTAGCACCTTACTTAATAGTAGTTACAATTTTGACATGGCAGATGTTAGAGAATATGCTAGAGATGCCCTTGGTGAAAGGGTAGGAGCTCTGGGAATGCAGTTTTAGAAAAGTTGGGATCCCTGGGTATTGTTTTTTACTGGAATAAACATTTATTCCCATCTTTTCCTGCACGTTTTGACAGCAGCTGTGCCCATACAGTGATAGTTTTTCTAAACACAAGGGTGTCTGTGCTGGAGCCTAACCTCGTACAACAAAACTCTCTCAAGAGATTCATCACCCTTGGCAGTGCAATCTGTCAGCAAGAGGTGGGTCCTCTTGCTACTGCGGCCTTGGTGATGAATCCCTCTTCTCTGCGAGCTTCCCCCGCAGTGCCTGGTGCCGCTCCTCAGGATCTGAGCTCAAACATTACTTCTCCTGTGAATACTCTGTCCAGGTTTTTTCACAGCAGTTTCCCTAAATACATGTTTATTACCAAAAAAGCCATAAAAAGTGGAAAATGTAAAACTATACATTTTCCACAGTAAAAAGAATCCGTACTTTAACTGAAAAGTCCTATTTTCAGAAGTTTCTGACAGACGTATTGTGACCAGCTGTAACAACTTACTCAGCTGTCAGCATCAGCCTGCAAAATCCACACGTAGAAAAAGAATGAAAAGTTATGAGATCTGGCTGTAATAATAGCAATCATATTTCCATTAGTAATATGGGCATGTATCAAAATATTTGAGAGCATTCATACTTTAGAAGCATTTTAAGGTGACTATCCTGAAGGCTGTATGAAGAAATTGTTTGAAGGGCTGGTCCAATTCAGTGCATTGGCCCAAGAAAAAGTGGTTTGGGCAGCAGTGTCTGCTGCTTCGTTAGGTTATAATAAGTAGTTCTTATCCCCCTTTCTCTTCTCCCCCTTTCTGATCCCTTCGCTGCAGTTAGAACATTGTCTGTAGTTAAAAAAACGGTTTTCTTGAATACGTAGTAGTGTCTTGCTGATACTCAGAGATGTCACTCGTTCGTGGCAACACTTTTTCAACATCTAAAAAATTCGCAATTATAAAAAAAAATCCTCTCTAGAAATGAAAATCGTAAGGGAAATGAACCTCAGAGCTATGCAATCCCATTACCAATTACAATTAATATTGTTTATAAAGTTTCACAGAAACAGAGAGAGGCTTATCATTGTGTACAAAGATAAAAGCCACAAACTATTTACCAAAAAATTGCATACAGTGTCAAGAACTGTATTTCTATTTTTATATAAATGTACAGAAATAGTTAAAAATGCAATTTCTGTCTACAGAAAAATCTACGTAGTAAGCAGTGCCTTGTGGTACCAGATGGTACTTCATACATACAGATACATACAGCTGTGAAAGGCATCACTAATAGAGTTGTCCTGTGCCATAAAACGGATACATTTCATCACCTCAGCCAGTCGATTCATCCATAACCAAGGGAATCACCACGACTTGCAAAACGACCGGGGAAATCAATGGCAGGGTTACTGTCGATTTCAGCAGG
>NW_009632440.1:6688-7002 GCF_000690535.1 Cariama cristata
CTCTGCTTACGTGAAGGAGCACATCCGAGTAGCTGGGGTTAAGCTTCTGTCAGTAGAAATAACTACCTGTCTCAAGGCAGCTGTTGGAGAACAGGGCTCTGTCTCAGCCGTGGGCTGTTTCTGAAGTGTCAAGTTCACTTCCTGTATTTAGCAGTTATGCAGATGAATTCATCTTTGCTGGCTGCAATTTTAGTTGCCAAATTATTCAACTCTTCCATCAAAGATGTCATTCGTGTTCTTGAGACTGTCCTGCACTTTGGATCCATATAAACCCTTAATTCCACAGACATATTTTCCATGGGAAATACTCTTTC
>NW_009632440.1:7033-27616 GCF_000690535.1 Cariama cristata
GATGGCTGTCTATCTGATCTCTATCAGTATTAGGAATTTTTAATTAAAGGCTAACCTTTAGTGTTGAAAACTAGTGTGTCATGGTAATAGGATTTTTATCCGTGCATTCGTTGCACCTTTTTCTGTTGGGACTGGACAGGATGATGCACAGATAACATTTGTTTCCAGAAGTTAAATTCTCTTCAATATTAGCACAGACTATAAAACCAGAGGTTGCCCCTATTCTAACCGATGCCCACACAAACAGATCTGTAGACTGCATTAATTTAAGCTTGAGCATTGCTGATTTGGAGCCAGGTTACATGGCAGGACTGTGTGCAGTATCTGTCCAAGTTAGCATACCGTTTCAGCGAGAGTCCTTCTTTGTTTTTCACAGACACTGTCCCAAATTATTTTTTAAAATGTGAATCATCTTTTGTTTGTGGCAAGGAAAGTAGAATACAGAGATAGAAATTACTTACTGAGGTCAGAAACAAAGGATTGTCTTCATATGAAAACTCTAGAGGAGAGGTCAGGGAAAGGGGAAGGGGACTATGCTCTGCCTCTGTGGAGTTGGAAAACGGATTATGGTGTGGGTTCTGTGCCACTACAATCTATATGAGCTCTTCCAGTTTTGTACTCTATTCTTTTTATGCTGCTTTTGGGAAACAAAGGCCGTCCTAGAAAGACGTACCCTCTGTCCTTGCATTCAAGAGAACGCACAAAACCTGGGACAAATAGCAGACGAAGAGAAGTTATGGAGAGGAAGGAGCCTGTCCAAGTGATACATCTCTACTTACTTCACAAGCTGGCTCTCTTTTCTTACTGCTGGCCGCTCAGCTGAAAAGCTCAGCCCACCAGAGAGTGGTACGGAGTCCCTCCAGCCGTCTCTCCGATTGTTGTTCTTCCTGGCAACCTTGTCTTAGGTCCAGTGGCCTTGACTTGTTTGTTCCTTTGTTTTTCTGGTGGAAAGCTTTTTTCCTTGATGATTTGACAAGTAGAAAAATAGAATAGCCATACAAAGATCGAAATTCATAGTAGCCTGACATACAAAGATTGAAAGGTCCAAAACTGGTGAGTTTTTTGAGAAATGCATCTTTCCATGATTAGTTGGGTCAGTTGCTGCAGAGTGCTCGCTCTGATGTACAGACAAGGAGATGTCCTTTCTTTCAGCAAAGTGTTTCCAACTAGCATGTTGCCCTGAAAATCCTTTTCAGAAATGACTCGTTTGCAACAGTGTGTTATACTTCTTGGAGATGCTTTCCTAATGCAGCAACATCCCGTCTATGGGCTATTTTTGTACAAAGTACTGCACCCTGGTAATGCCACATGCTTATGTCTAGAAGATACTTACCCTTTTCTGAGATTTTTTTCTAAATCCAATTTAAGGCTTTCAAGGATATTCCAACTCAAGTGCTCTTCCTAATTTATCTATTATATTTTCATATGTTAGGGGTGAATAAAATCTTCAGTGCTCCGGGAAGGAGTTCCCACTTATTGCATAACTTGCAGAGTTTTCTGATAAAAATCAGGGAACATTTGTAATTTAATTTCCAACAGAATACCCACTCCTAGATGGCTGTTATTTAAACATCTATCTGTTAGAAAGAATAGCAATTGAAGCTGATTGCCTGAGGACTCAGAATATTTGCAAAACCCATGAAAATAATGTTGTTGGATTTGTATACTTCTTGCATGTTCATGCTGCAGTTACGTGTCTCCGTCTGGTACCTCTCCTCATTATCTGCCAGCTCCACCACTGGAGCGTGAATACAGTAGTATCAATTAGCCCCTTGCTCTGGGGAGAAAAACAGCAGCAGCTTAAAAGATTTTTTTGATTTACTGTTACTTGTGTGAAGGGCTTGGAAATCAGTAGTGTGTCAAAACCTGTGATAGCAGAGCACCTGAAAATTGAGAGAGGCTGCTAGATAAAGAAGACCGAATCCTCTGGGATTATTAGGAGAATCCCTTTACCTACTACAGTAACAGGACAACAGTTTTTGTGAAGTAGGAAGCTGCCCTTAACCATATTAAGTATCTGCAGGAGGTGACTGGTCAGGGTAAGGTGCAGACGGCTTTCTAACTGAACACTGGTGCCAAATGTTTCTGATTATTTGCTATTTCCAGTAATCTAGAGAAAACACACACACAGAGGCTCCTCCTGGTACAAACGAGCCCAACGCATAGTAGTGAGGGACCTTTTCTAAAATGTCTTTGAGTACTTAGTAACAGCTAAACATGTGAGCCCTATTCTAGATGTCAGCATTGCAAATGAAAAGTCTGAGAGCTGAAATCCCCAGATGAGATCTTTTGCTGAAGTTCTGCTGCCTTCTGTTGACAAGGTCACCTAGCTTGGTCTGTTAGCACAGAGGATGAGAGCATGTAGTGTCAACACCAAGTCACAGGAGTGACTACCAAAGGAGAGGAAAAGGGGAGAGAGTCAGAGAGAGAGCACAAAAAAAAGGAGGTTAGAGAAGGATAGTTGGATGAGAGAAGAAGACAGACGGGAGGAAAGAGATGAATCAAAGTGTCAGTTGATGCTGTTCCAACTCCTACCTAAAAAAGAAAAGAAAAACCCAAAACAGATGAGGCAAGTGAATACAAAAGGAGCTACAGAATAATGTAGACAAGCTGGAAGAGACTCAAAATGCTAAAGAGGACCTGGGGGAGGAGAAGGGTGGGGAAAGGAGAAGCAAGGAAATAAGGAAAAGTAAGAGAGGAAATGAAAAGTATGTTTTTTTACCATATCTTTCCATCACTTCCTGGGGAAAACTTCCCTGAGATCTGTTAATTAGAGGAGTTGAGAGCAAGGAGATCACTTGTTGATGCTGCTGTGAGAGGAGGAGATTTGCTTCTGTTGCTGTTGGACGTAGGTTTACAGGGTGGATGAAGTAATATATGCACAGCGACATGCCAGGAACTTCAAATCCTTGTAAAGTGTTTAGGATTAAAACCACCTGCAGCCATGCAACAGTACGAGGCCTGCGTTCGTATAAATTGTATCTGTGTACTATCTGTAGAATGGCATTGGTGTCTTTGCATCTCTCTGTATTTTCATCTGACAATGCCATGCGTTATCTGGACTGTCTGTTTGACCCTCAAAACTTCAGTCCTGCTGTTGAAAACAAGCCTGTTCAGAGTGTGCCTTATTTTTTCCTGTCAGCTGTGAAGTGTGAGTTGCATTGCATATTAAAACAGATGCGCTGTTTGCTAAGGGTTGCAGGCATGCTGGAACATCACGTATTTGAAGCACCAGAGGTAAGGAGGTGTGCTGTCTGTATTTCAAGTCGCCCTGCTTTTACAGACAAAGCTAGGAGGAACTCTGGAAGTCATAATTATGGTAACAGTAAGAATACTGATAATGAAAGCTCAAAGCCTGATTTTCAGCTGAAGTCGCTCATACAAATGTTTGGTAAAGCGATTACTATGGGCACAAAACAAATGACCAGAGAAAAGCCCCAAAAGGCCGTACAAAGGGAGCCTTAGACTTTCTGCCATTCTCTGGGTGTGGAATACGTACTGAGCTGTGTTTTCCTAGAAGCAGGGTTTGGCCCTGGACTGCTCAGTCTGTTTGTTAAACCAGAAACGGTGTGGGATGGAAACGCATTTGGTTCATTCCCATAATTCTGACAACATTAGCAACGGCGGTTTTGTTTTAACATTCACTTTCTGTGCAGCTTATATTGCTCGCCATAGTCACTGCTGGAGCCGCACACAACTCTTTTGTAGTGTTTAACCTAGTGCCTTTCTCTTGTGCTGCTATCTGATTTATCAGATACGTGATTTGCAGGTTATAAATGTAAATAAATGTTCAACTTTAAAATCAGTGCAAAATGCATTAATAACTGATACGCATTTTTGATAAAAATCTATGTGCTCTCCTCTCTTCTCTTTCAGTTAAAATCAGACGCTTGTTTTATCTTTTGACATAATAGATTTCTGTTTTTTTCCTGAGTTTTTTTTCCCAAGAACATAGGCAGATAGTAGAATGCAATGGTAAGTGATATATTTTTGTGATTAATGATGAGTATATTCAAACAGTGTCTTTTATCGAGAGAAGAGAACATGTCACTGGAAAAAATTAATGTATTGGGGGAGGATTGCTTTTGTTGAAAAAGGTTTAGTATGTCAGCTGCGGGCTACAGGTTGTGTATGCAAGTCATCTTAGAGGCGATCACTACAAAAACTTTGTCTCTTTAGCAGGCCGTGCAGGCACGGAGGGATGCAAATATCTCTTAGAAGGTATAGTAGTTTCATGTGCATTTATTGTCTGTCTTAATATATTTAAGGGACTATGCTTTGCCTTGCAATTACAGTAAAATGCAGTGTTATGTGTCCGTGGACACGCTGGTTACCATTCGTTAGCACTTACTCAGGTAAGAATTAGAATGTACATACAATAAAAGTGGAATTGTACTATATTGTACCCGCGTTACTAAACTGTGCTGTTAGTATTCACACATGTGGCAAATATGACTTAATCAGACCACAAATATTTTGCTGCATTCCATGGTATCTCATTTATTTGTTTAATTTGCTGCTATAGCAACTGGATTCCATCCTTTTGGATTCTTTTTTTCACAGACCTATGATCTACTTGGTTGAAGTTTGGCAGACAGCTTTTCCTTCAATTGAAGGCGTATGCACTAATTCAGTGACCAGATTTTTACCTATTTATCATTGTTGGAAAGTGGGTTATTTCACATGGACACAGTACCAGAAGAATCAGCAGACCTGGTAAAGGGAGTCTGAGCCCAAAAACTTATATGCTTTTTCCAGCCCTTGAAGTTGGTGGAATAAAAAAATATTACTTCTCCCTGTGTCCCGAGATCATTATTGCTACAGGAATGCTAATACAAGGAAATGTTTTGACATTATTTTTGTTACAAATTACCACTTTTTAAAAGTAACTTTTTTCTTTGTTAATTACTGTCTTTTTGCATGTCTTTATATTTGGAAACAGACATCATTTCTGCAGAAATCATTTCATATTCAGATGATTAATATGTTGAAGTAGTGCCACAGCAGTGATGTTTTATACATGCCGATTGGCAGAAATCAAGGATTTGGGGACAACCTTGGGAATTACTTTTGCTCATGGTGGTCTATGAGCTTTGACATAACCTGGTGTCTGCCCTGCTGTTCAGTTCAATCCCCGTATTTTTACTTTCCCACACAGATACAAATAAGTAAAAACAGTGTACATTTCTAGTAACTCCTCAAATAGAAGAGACTCAAATTCAGGATGTAGCCGGAAGGATGTTTTTGACGGATGTGTAAGCCGTTGCCATTAGTCACACAGGTCTACAATTATCCCTTTTACCTCAGGACATTTACCTGAAGCACCAAAGTCCCAGGCTGGTGCCCTACTCAGGAGAAGCCGTCACCTTTCAGAGGTGTCTGTTTCTCGCAGAGGGACCGTCAGGATGACTAAGGTGACTTTTCCTCCCTCTGACACCACAGTTATCTAAGCAGGAAAAAGCTCCGACCGTGGAGAAATAGCACGGGGCATGGGGGTGTCTCAGAATGGCAAAAGGCAGACCAACGGCCAAGATATACTCCTACATCTTTGTTGCAGTATTAACTGGTATCTTTTAACTCCTAGCAGCTTGCTTTCTCTTCAAAACAAGTAACACTGCGTATTTGAAGTGCTGTTTAATCTGTGTTTTTAAATTTCCCTTTTATTCCTAGTTCTACCACTGTTTTACTGAACGATCTGAGAGAAATTACATAGTGTTTGATCGAAAGCATTTTTTATATGTATTAATTAGCTAACGTCTGCATTTTGTGGGGCTTTGTAACAGTAGTTAAGAAAACAACGCTGGCTGTTAGTGGGTTTGTAGCACTGTGCCTGGTTTTGGTTCTGCAGTGTCCCAGGCAGGGCAGCTGCTGTGCCGACCCAGACCGCGTGTGCCTGCACCCTGCGCGTCGCCGTGCCAGGGGCTTGCCGTCTGCTCGGAGATATTTCCCTTTTGTGTCCCTTCACTCAGTTGCAATGAAGAGGCAAACTGCTTTCTGCAAATTACTTTGAGGTTAGTGGATGCATATGCAACTAAGAGTTAGAGTTGGTATTGTTGTCCATTCTGCTGCAGAACAGAAGTGACCTCCACTTCAAATAATAACATCACTTACGGTTATATACCAAATTACTGCTCCTGGTATCTCATAAAATACACTAGGCTGATGCGGTGAATGCTGTAGAAAGTTCGAATACACCTAGAATGCAAATTCTTCTTTATAAAAAATGGCTGTAATATTCAAATCACATCCTTAAGTTTGTTTCCAACAGGAAGCAATTTTATTTGCATCGTGGTGCTTTTAGCTTTTCATTCTGTTACTTTGAGCTTTATCAGCTTTCTGTAAACCCTACATGCAGAGTTCCAACTTCCTGAGTCACTGCCATGCCCATTTTTGTGGCTTCTTTTGCAAATACAGTATGTAATGTAGAATATTTTTATGAACTCTTTATGGGAAAGATGAAATATGTATGTCAGTCTACTGAACTTTGTATTGTCAGGCACTTTTTAAAACGAAGAAATGGGAGATGGTATCATTTTCTCTAAAGGAAAGATCCATTAAAAATGTCTTTTTACTAATACATGGATTTACTGATGTTTCCATTAACGAACAAAATTGTGTTGGCTGCAAGTTGTTTAAAAATGCATACAGCTGCAAATCCTTTTAGGAGGTGAATATATGTATTCTTAGATCAGAGACTGAGGTGGGTGGCATTTTGGTCTTTGCTCCTGAAGCAGAGGAATGAAAGATGAAAAAGAAGAGGGAATTCGAAGGAGAAAGAAATGCATGTGTCAGAAGCTAAGAGAAAAAGTGATAGCCTTAGAGGTTGTTAAGGAGGAGAAGACAGTGAGCAAAGTAGAGGAAACCAAATACTGAAATAAAGAGGTGATAATGGTAGTCAGCTGGAGAGAGCCATAGAACATGGAGGTGATAATTGTGTGTACTGTACATCACTGAGAAAAAACTTGAAAGGGAAGTTTAAAGTACCCAGTGTATATTGAAAAGGTGACCCTTCATTTATTCTAGACCAACATGCAGAAATTCAGCTTCATTTGGTTTCTTGTGACCACCGTGCAGGATCACTATTTGCAGAGCAATTTTCTTTTTCCGACATTTTTGTGTATGCAGAAGTCAGATGAGTGCCCTGCTTTGTGCACTCACTGCCTCTAATATCCCCACAGTTTGTGGGTCTTCAGATCTCACAGTTGTTTGCCTGAGGACTGTGCTACTGTACCTTCCACGGTTTTATTCTCCATGACATCAGTTTGGTAGGATTACTATATATAGTGTATATATAGTAATATATAATATGTATTACTATTCATTTATTAATAATGATACTGGTACCTAGTACCATTTTAAAGAACATCTATAATTTTATTTAAGCTGTTCATACAGATACGAAATGTTTAGTCTTCAGATTTCTTTCAGCCTAAATGAACAGGACAGGTGGAAAAGAGTTTCTATTTTCCCCGTGTTACAGAGGAGAAACTAAAACATGGAATTTGTGGTTTGCCTGAGGCTACAGGCAGTTTGTTAAAGATTGAACTGCAAAGTGAATCTGTGTCTGCTTCGTTAGCCGGTGCTTTTATTAAGAAATGATCCTCTCTCTCCAAACCAGGCAAAGACGACAAATTCACAGCAAATGAACGGCACTCACTTGGGTTTCAAACTCATGCTCTATTGGAAGGAAGAAGTGACTCAATTTTTGAATAGAGAGATGTTGCTCTAAGTCCTGCTTCACTTAGTTACAATAGGCGTTTCATTATTTTCGTTTTGTTTGTATTACTGGAAGCACAGGTTCATCTCACTAACTGCTTTTGTGTTGATGTTTTCTTTTCATATAGCAACTACTGTCAACTTACTCCAAATAATTTGATTTTGGGCGTATCTTTTCTCTGTAAGGAGAAAAATCCCTTAGGTTTCCATTTCTTCTCTGATCATGATTGATTTGAGAAGGGAGACAGACATGTAAACAGAAGGATGATTTAAGAAGGGTGAACTTGGAAATTGAAAAGATGCTAAAGGAGAAAAGGTCCCTTTCATCTGCCCTGTCACTTGGAATTGTTTTTTTCTTCTATTGTCCAGGAATGCTGTTGGGACCAGAGAGGGAGGGTGTTACCCCTAGTGAAAATCAAGGAAATCTGAAAGTTTTGTTTGCAATTTTTTTTAAGATCTTTCAAAAGTCTCTTTTATGGAGCCAAAGCTATTTCAAAAGCTATGTCAAAAGTTGCAATTGCAGGTATATGGCAAGTGGAAGTAAAAATACCCGTAAGACAGAAAACGCTTGTGCAAAAGTGTGTCACTGACAGTAAAGTATAAATAGCGGCCATGAAGAGTTGTACTTTGATTATTTTGACTGAAGTAATAAGATGTGTGTTTACTAGACAAAAAATTACACCAGAATATGCAGCGGCATGATGTAGAGGCCTGCATCCACTTTGGGAAGTACCTTTTTTCAGGCAAGAATTCAGTGTTTACCAGCCCTGTCTCGAATCTGAACTCTACAGCTTAACTGGCAATAATACAAATATTCACAGCTGTATAAAAAATGTTATTTAGTTCACAACAGTAGCCATGGTTACCTGCATACTTTCATTGCCTTATTCATGTGTAATTCTTTTTTTTTTTCTGGAAATACCATTACCATGTAATACAATACTGTACAGCCTCTTGGTAAGTTTACAACATAAAGAAGAACATTTTGCAGTGAACCTGAAAGCATATTATATCAAATTGACTTGTACATGGAAGATCCCACCTATACATTGCTAGGAAGAGAAGGGCGACTCTGAGCACTCCGTGACTGCAGTTTCAGAATATAAGTAGGAATATGTAAAATTCTTTGGCATTAAAAAGTCTCTGACAGTGATTGAACTGCACAACATTTCAATAGAAGTAGCCCCTGCTTGGTCCCCTCACAGGTGACACAGACCAGGCAGTTCCTGTCAGTACATGTTAGA
The DNA here is from genome assembly GCF_000690535.1 of Cariama cristata. Taxonomy (NCBI): domain Eukaryota; kingdom Metazoa; phylum Chordata; class Aves; order Cariamiformes; family Cariamidae; genus Cariama; species Cariama cristata. The sequence continues at coordinate 15,994 of NW_009632440.1, forward strand.
AAAGCAAATTATTCTTATTTACTCTTGCAGAAAATGTGAGCCCCAGCAACCCCACGGTGTCAGAAGGGCAGAAAAGTGCTGTGATTTTACTCCTTTCTCTCCTCACTTTTGTCTGTAGAAGTCAGTGCACTCAATGCAGATGCGATGGACTTGAGAATCTAGTGGTTTTGCTATGTTCATGGAAACCACTCTCTTTAGCGTTACTGCAGCAGAATTCCCAACCGTATTCTAACCTTTGCGAAGAAAAGAAAATAGTACTTAATCTTGCCAGGTATCTCAGGTCACTTGCAAACAAATGAATTAAACTTTACAAGAGTATTAAAGACAGTTTACTTAGGCCTATATATGCTTTTTTTAATTGAGAGGTGTTACATTCATTCTGAAGGAATAAAATCACCTGTCTCAGTTTAAATTAACAACAGCAGCAAAGGGATAAAGGATATCTGCTTCTTCAATCTGGCAAATTTATCTGAATTTTTTTGGTATAAGGTTCCTTACTGCTGTTACTACTGTTGTAGAGAGAATTTACTGGACTAAATATAAAAATTGTATTTAAAGGTCACGTTCCTTGGTATTTTCACATAAATAGTGAAATCTAGGAATTTTATAGGTACGGCATAGAGGTTGAACTGAATTTCTAAAACTAAATTCCAAAATTACCAGTATAACCTTCTGACACCTTGTTGAAAGCATGATGGAGTTTTACTATACTACTCAGACCTGTTTTCACTGCCTCTCCCACAGCAAGAAGGAGGATGGCATTAAGAGGAACATTTCTATAGCGAAGCCGGCTGTTACCAGAGTCTGGCTTCTGTTACTGCCGTAGCACTGCCAGCTCGGAGCTATTTATAGGCATTAGCCTATATCTATCCACGCACGTGGATCTGCTGCTCTCTTCAGAAGCAGTTGTCTCCCTGAAGAAGTTGGTCTGAGGTTTCAAGCTTTATTTTTCCTTTCAGAGGCCAGTTTCTTCAGCTGTCCTTAGTACCAATTAGCAGGAATTTGGCAGGCGGTCTCTCCCTGCCAGGGCTCTTGCATCAGCTTTCCTGCATCGACGTACAAGCTGGGAGACTCAGTTGCGATGTTTTCAAAATCTTCAAAAATAGTTTCTTCCAGTACAGGACTCTCTCCATTATCTTATGATTTTCACATATTTTCCTCCTTTTTTCAAGTGAGAAAGGTATACAGAACTCTTCAAAACCGATGTTCGGTTTCATTATCTCAAAGCTACAGCATCTCTCAGTTAGAAAAAAAATCGTCCCTCTTTGTCGGAGATCTCAGCAAACCTTTGGTTTTCTTCTGGCTGCAACAGAGTGTTTTGGTGCTGTGCATGATTTATAGAAGAAATAAAACCTGTTCTCTTTCATTTTCTTGATGATGAATGCTGGGCAATAAACCCTTTCCCCAAGAGCCAGTCCTTCCTTGGGGCAGAGGTGGTGGTGAAGTTTGCTGCGCCACAGCATGGCTGGAGCCTCAGAGCCTCGCGTCGTCCACAGCAGTCCCTTAACACTTCGTGCCTACGTACACCCATCCATAAATTAGCTACAAGCCGGCCAAGCACAGCCTTTCTGCCTCCTGCACCACACTACGCTACGCTACCTTTATCCACGACGTAAATCCCGAAATGAGATGTACTCACTGGCAGAGTCAGAGTGGGAGCGCGCAGCAGCGGCGGCGGCCGGCCAGCCTCAGGCTGCAGCCTTGGGGTGCGTTACATCTTCTGCACCTCATGCGACACAATGGTGTAGCGCTGTGGGCAGCAAAAAGGTCTGGTAGCTGGGAAATTTGCAGCAGTGGGCTCAAAACTGAAGTTAAACTGAGAAAATAACGGAACAAGTATTTAACTGATAGAAACCATCATCTTTTTCATTCCCCCATTCTCAGTTCTAAAGATTATTTCTCTGCTGCATGGTTTAGGCACATTGGTGATCTCATGGGCAAGGGTTTGCCATGCTTGAATAGAACCGAAAGCATTCTGTAACTGCTAAATTGGTTCTTTTCTCTGCTAGTGGTGATTTTTTAATAAATATAATATCTTGGTTTCCTTAGTTGCTTGTGGTAGTTCACTTTTGAAGAGCATTTAACTTAATCCTTCTTGCTTTCACCTAAGAGTAGCTTGACTGTTAAACAAAGATATTTCTGCAGAAGTGTTTTTGCACCAAATAAAACTTTGATAAATTCTTAACTGGTCTTCTGGAAAGGCAGTAAATCTTACTATCCAAGACTTGGGTAGTTTTTCCTCCATGTTAGCAACTTAAAATTGTTTTCCCAGCTCCACTCAGCGCTCCCTCCTGCTTTATTTGTCTGGTTTCTTCTTTTATGCAGTTGCAAAAAATACATATACATGTATGTATCTTTTTTCCTCCTGCAGTGTTTTGTCCCTCAAAAGATTTGAAGCAATGTATTCAGTTTCTGCTAATATAATTCTTTCCATGGCAGCAAATTATGACTTTGCAAAAACAGAGGTTGCTGTAAGCTGTTGGTATCCAAGGGGAAGTGGCAGCCTCACAGTATCAAATTTGAGTTTTAGCTGGGACTTCCGCCACTCATATGTACTTAAGCTCTCCTAAACAGAGGAGATGTCATGCCTAAATTATTTTCAGCTTTTGACCTTTTCAGTTCTGAACTTCCAACCACTAAAACATGAGGTTTCCCTAGTATTTATTTCAGAGGACAGGCCAAGGTGAAATGTCAATGTGAAGAGGAAGGGAGAATAAAGTCCCCCTGTACAGTATTCTTTGGGTATCCAGTGTCCAGTTAATACAAATAAATCAGTTTTACTAGAGTTTATTGGAGTGTTTTTGCTGCTAAAACTCAGGCCACATGGGAAACAGTTAACAATCTCCAGATGTGAAACGGAAAGGACCATCAGCGGCACAGAAAAATTGTTTTTCTCAGTGAGGAGGGCTACTGCAGCTGGGATTCATGGAGATGCGAAGAGAAGGCAGCTGCTCTGAGAGCATGAGAGAGTTGACGCTCTAAAATTGCTGTGCCCATGGCAGGGCATTTACCAAACCTGATGTCCTACTAGACGTGCGGGGAGGGAGCTGGGGAGAACCAAGCCAAGCTGTCTAGCAGACACCTCGAGCCAGGGATCGATGTTTACCTGTTGTTGGTGCTTGGGGAAATGCCACCTGGGGTGGCGTTTGCATTAGCTGTGTGTTGAGTGAAGCCTCGTGGGACTGAAACGAACTCGGAATCTTCTTTCCTTTCTTTTGCAAGTCTATCCACAGGGAAGCCTCGGATGGCATTTGGCACTGTCTCACTTTTCACGTCTTTATCAGATTCTGACCCCATAGAGGCTCTGTAAGGAAACTAGATGCTGGGACAAGGAGTGGGTTGGAATCTGTCCGCTCACCAGATACTCTGTGACTAAGTGCATTTCTTTCATCGTAACCTTTTCCACCTTGCTGATTGAGAAACTGGATAGTGATGATACACAGATCCTTTTTCAAAAAATTTTATGGACCTGTTGACTTGTTAGGAGCATCTGGATAGCTAAATGAGATGTCCTCCTTTTAAAAGGCTGATGTTTAGTTGCACAAAAATTCAGGGAAAATGAATGGGCATAAAAATATGTCCACCACCAAATAGCCTAAGGTGCAATACAGAAAGTTGTATTTAGAACATATTATTATAGACATGTTGTCAGGGAGTATTCCTGTTGCATGATGTTCTGAAAACATCTCTGTTTGCCTCAAGGGAATGCCCGTCTGCCCTTCTTATGATCCATGGGAAAAAAAACCCTTGTGGTAAAGGCAAATGGAGAGTTTCCAATGTCTAATATCCATCCTGTTTTTGTTCCTAGTACAGCAACTGAAGCAATGTGTTCATGAAAATCGTACTGGTGCACAATAGAGAGGGGAGAAGGGGAGTTTTCAACTTTTAAGGTCCTATGATTACAGAAAAACATAACTTTAACGGTGTTGTTATCATTCTGAATGTTTCTGGTTTGCAATTAATATGCCTTTTTGAAATGTTTACTGTGTTTTATAGTTTATATGCAGGAGCTGCAGTGCTGCTTAAATCCCACCCCCAGTGCATCTTTGCAAATACTCTGCCCATTCAGCTGGGCATTATCTTCCCAGGAACTGTCCACCCACAGAAAAGTAACAACAGAGAATGCTTTCAGGAGCTATCCTGTGCAGTAAGTCGTACGTGCTAGGACTGCTCATGCAGCAGTCCTTCTTATTGAGTATTTCTTTATGTAATCGCCATGAAATATATAGATAAACCCTGAGCATCCTGTGCTGGTGCCAGTATTTGTGGGTTCGTCACCAGGTGTCGGTGGTCTTGAGGGCAAGCCTGCAAGCATTAACATATGAATGGTCAGGATTAAAAAAAGCAGAGGCTCAGAAATATGCAAGTTTTGGAATTTTGCCTTGGTAGTTTAGTCCCTAGAGCCTCAGTTTTAAGCTCTTCTTCATATCATGAAGGATAGGAAAATCTTTTTTATTGAATAAAAGATGAGATTATCAAATAATCATGTAAATTGAGGATCTGGTGCCTTAAAAAAAGGGGGGGTCAGCCATTCCCAGAAGAGACTATGTCTCAGTAAGTACAGCCTGCTACAAAGGAGTTTTTCCTTGAAAGGCTAGCTTATATTTATTGATTTTACCTTTGTCTTTCTTATTTTTGTGGAGTTCTCTATAGAATATAAACTTCTCTGCCGCTGCTTCTTACAAATCTTAAGATACTTTCAAAAGTGTTCTTCTGTATCTGTTTCTGGAGAAGTGGTTAATCCTTTCTCCCATATTAATTCCTTCCGAGCACCTACAGTTCTGGGTCAGATTGTTGCAAGTGGAGTAAACTTCTGAATTTCGCTTTCGGTTTGCACTTTTCCTTCAGTACTTCTTCACATCATTAATTCAGTCCTGTGGCATAAGCCCTTTTGGAAAACATTCTTCCCTCAGGACAACGTTCGGTCTGCTTTGCTCAAGCTGTGCTTTTCTTGTCGGTGTAGAGCTCTGTGCTGAGAAACCTAAGGTTTTCTGTGTTGCTCACTCTGCTTTCTGTAAAGGCAAACCATATGGTGCAATGGTATTAGCACCATGCACTTTATTTGCCCTTCTTTGCACGTCCAGTGCACATTCTTACCACCTTATTCATTATTCTGCCCTTTAGATGCCGAGCACAGAAAACAGTGTGACCACATCCCTCCTTTCACAGCTGGAATTGCTTTGGTTCGGTTCGTGCTGAGAAAAAGAGGCAGGTCACCGAGCAGGTGCAGGAGGGTTTGATGGAAGGGAATGCAGGTTGTCCTCTTGGAGCATTTAATCTCCAGCCATGACCAGTGAGCACATCTTGAGCCCTGGTTCTCACTCCAGAAGAAGAGAATCCATGATACAGTTTACCTCGGAGCACCACATCCAGCAAAAGGACCTTACACCCATCTACCCTGCGGTAGGGGTAGTCACCGTGGCCGGTTGGGTCTGGGCACCGTGCGGTACAGCTCTTGTACCAACATGCTGACTTGGTCCTGAAGGCCAGCACTGGGTCCCAGGGGACAGACCTTGCCCCTTGGCCAGGCTTTATCGATGGGGCTGAGGTGTCTGAGCTGCCGCTGGCTCCGGCGCGAGCACCGTGGGTGCTATCTCGGAAATCCCTGCACCGCGTTCCAGGACACGGCACAGACATGTCTCCTGTCTTCTTACCTGCAAAAGTGCGCTGGGTTGGCTGGCTTGCTGGCTAGGGGTCGGTGTGTCTGTATGGTATTTTGCAGACAGATGTATTTTATTCTGTGTTGTGAGCTGGCCAGGCATCCGCCACCTCCAAGCCAGTTACTAGGTTGGACTGTGCGCTGTGCTAACCACAGCTACACGGCTCCTGGTTCATTGTTGGCGTGGATTCATCCAGACTCGGAAGGAGAGTGAGTTCTCACCTACCGACAAAATACCACGCAGACAAACCTAGACGTTCATGGCATTTAAGGTCTGAAAAGAATATTAGATCATTTTGTCTGACCTCCTGTTTAACACAGGCCATAACATTTCGCTTGCACCTGTAGTGAGCCCAGTAATTTTTGTTTTGTTGAAGTTTATCTTCCAGAAAGGCATTTGGTCATGATCTGAAGAGAGAAACAATCCTCTGTTTTCCTTAGCAGTTTGCTCCTGTCATTATTCATTGTCACTGCTAATTCTTTTCCAAATTTCTAACTTGTCTGACTTCAGCTTGTTATGCTTTCCACTGCTACGTTAAAGAGCCCTTTCTTCCTTGTTTTGTATCACTGTTTTCCATATGGGGAGAGGTCTTGTGAGTGTCTCCTTTTGGATAAACTGATCAGGTTAAGATCCCTGAGAGTCTCATCTCAGGAGATGCTCTGCAATCTCCCAGTAGCACTAATGGCTTTTCTTGCCCCTGTTCCAGTACCCTCTTTTAACAGGAGGCTGAGCTGTCAGGGTCCTGTGATCTACACGAAGGGTCCTGTGATCTACACGAATCCACGGGTCCGGCATCCCCTCACAGGTCATTTTGGTCATCCCTAGCAAATCAGCGTGCACACAAGGTGAGACAGTCACCACCTACCTTTTATGGAGCACAATGTTCTTTATTTTAGGAGCAAAGCCTGGCAGAGAAAATACACCGTGTACGATAAACCGTTTACACACCATAAAGCATTTACACGCAGTTGACCTAGCTGACTAGCTATAAGGCTTCAACGACTTACGGTGCTGTTAGAGACAGATGTGAGCTTGTCACTTGTTAATGCCAATTTATGTCTGCCTACAGTTCCCTGGCCTTGGGCTCATTTTAAAGCCCTCCCAATCACTTATTCTTCTTGCATTTAAAAAAGGTCTCCCTCTGGAAGGGCAGCAAGTTCTGTAGCTTAGTTTAACTGACTGGAAGTTTGTATTAATTATTCTTCTTTTTTCCTGTGCAGCCTCGAATAAGCCAGTCTCCGTTTCTCTCTTATTTCAGTAGAACAATAGAGCTTACCAAGGATATATTGTATATACTCAGAAATGCAGCACAGGTAGGGCTTTCCGAGGTCTCGTGTCTGACAGACCCAGGCACACCGCTACTATATAGACATGCAGCAGTCTGCATAGCCATTATTCACCCGGGTTTCATGTATCCGTAGATTGTATTGTCACTCTAGGTCATTAATGGAAGCCCAAAAATTTGTAATGTTTTTTTCTGGTTTTTTTGTTGGTGAGTTTTTTTCATTATTTTGTACCAATATGTCGTATTTTTATATGGGTTTGAAACATTTTAAATCTAGAAGTCACAAAATAATTCATTCTGAGGTAGTTCAAACCTGAACTGCATCTTCCTGTGGTAGTTCACGGTGGCACTTGTGTTTCTCCAAACTGGTCAGTCTGAGAGGAGGAAAAACTGCGTTACGAGAAGTGTGGTCTGGCCAGAAGCTCAGTCCACAGCCAAGAACTGGTCCATCAGGTGCTTGAAAACTAAAATTCCCCCAAGACTGGGAGAAGGCAGAATGCCCCCAGTGCAGCCATGCTGAAGTAGCCTGATGGATAGTTTAGATTGTTTATGACCATGGAAAAATTTCGTCAAATCAAAAATGATAAAATTTCAGTTATACTCAAAGTACATTTTCTGTCAGAAATTCATTCTGAAGGATTATTTTTTTACCCCAGCACACAACTTTGTGACTATTTTAACTGTGATGCTTTTTCAGCCTCAGCTTTGGGGTTATGTGAAGTACCTTGAAGTTTTATTTTGATAGCATATAGAATTTCTTGCTGTTTTAATTTACATAAACACTTTTTACAGTACCTTACAGTTTCAGGGTAGTTCCTGAAGATAACAGGGAAGTACAGAAGGGATGATGTTAAATAAGCCAGTCACAATAAATTACTTACCAGGTGTGACCTGGAATTTTGGATGGAGTTTGTTTGTTAAATCCAAAACTGGGGAAAGGAAGGTTGGGGAGTCACTTCAGAAATGAAGGAGCCTGAGCTGTTGCCTGAATTTAAGCTGTGCTGGGAAGTTAATTTAGCTGCTTGTAAGCTTTCCAGAAACAGACATGAGAAAATCCAGCTATAAAGTCAGGTTGGGAAATGGGTAAGTCTTCCACCTGCATGATGGTTTGGAGTTCAGCCTTACCATGTGGGGCTCAGTGATGCACACGTGTTTGAAAGGAATGGTTTCCTTCAGTTGCAGCATAAAAGTCTGTGATTCTGTGCGCTGTAGGAGGTCAAATTGGGATCAACAGGGGCTCTCCCAGCCTGAGGTCAATCTGCAAGGTACTCGTGTTGCAGCCTAGCAGGTGAATCTGCATAGGTACCCTTGTCCAGGGTCACACACTTAGAGCTTGCGTACGTTCCCGTGTTGCATCTCACACTGGTTTGCAGTATCTGATTCTCATCCCTCCCGAGGATGTACCCAGAGCTGGGGTGCAGCTATGCCATTATATTTGGATGAAGGGGTGGGTAGCTGAGGGCATTTATTAACCAACTTAATTTTTTCATTGACTCTGCGTTAACCTTTGAATGCATTACCACTCTTGTTTGCTTTTCCTGCATGTTACAGGGGAATCTTCCTTGCAGGCTTTGCCTGTGAAGTTGTTTTACAAACAATACAGCTTCTCTCTGGAGAGAGGTTTCTCCCCAGAGCTCTAGTGGTGAAGTCTAAACAAACAAGTAACTAAAAACACTTTTAGTAAGTTTAAAACAAACCCCAAAAAAGGTCAGTTCATGGAGTTTAAAACTATGCCAGGTGTTGCTGTGGTTAAGTTACCGGCTGCCTCCTCGGCTTTGACATTGAAAGTCAAACAAGGAGGTTTTTTCCCTGCTTACAGGAGAGACGAGCATCCTCTCTAGTTTCTTTCAGACTTTCCTAAGTTATTAGAAAGGAGGCTGCTTCTGTCTTGCGCTCCTTCCAAATATGCCTTTCTATGGAGTTCTGCAAATCCCAGCAGATCCTGGGATTACGTTTTCCAGGATTCCTTCTAGATGAGATGGAGCAAAGCTATGCCCTGCCCATGCCGTGATCCTCGCTCTGGGGCACTGCAGGCGCTCCACAACCTGGACTCCTTCCCAAACCATGGGCTGCCACCCGAGACCGCTTCCTCTTGCCTTTGTCCCACAGCTCCGCTTTGTGTAAGACAACCTATGGAACGGGATTTTCTGGCCTTTGTTCTGTCTTAAAACATCGGTGTACACTTGCACAGCCTCTGAGCTGGAATTAGGAAGACTGACAGACTCTCTGCTTCCCTCCAGAAGGAGGATCAGAAATGTCAGAGGTCTCATGTCTTTTTTTCAGCAGCCTGTTCAGAGTAATGCAGCTGGAGGGGATAGAGCTGGAATATGCTGAGTTTTCATATTTTTTTTTGTTCTTGTTTGCTCTTAACCAAAAATTTCCCGGTTATCTAAAATCCCACCAGAACCACCAGAATTGTTATGTTGTTTGCATGCCTCTCCTTGTGTTGCCTTTGGCTTGCAGTATGAACTGCAGCGTAACAGATGTGTGTTCCTTCTGTGTGTTCATGCTTTTTTCTTTATTTGAAAGTTACTGGTCTGACCTTGTAAAATCTAGGGCCTTTCAGAAAAGATGAATTAGAGCCTTCCAAAATCTCTCTCACACATAGACATCTGGATACACACACCCATACTGATTACATTTTGTTTATAAAGAATTTGTTTTCCACTAAATGTTTCTTAATGCGTTTTAAAGAGAAAATTAAATATAGTATATGGTGTCATATGAGTTATTCAATGTCTTCTTTAGTACAACTTGGTGATTACTGGAAGTATGACTGGCAAATATGAAATGTGTTTGAACTTGAGAACATGGGCCTCTGGCAGACAGGAAAGTTGGCTATTTGAGCCTCAGCTTCCATATAGCGTGAGTCAAGTGAAACTTGGCACTAGTTGTACTGTTTAGTCTTAAACATTTTTTATAAGCCTTCCTTTCTCTCAGTGAGATTAGATCAGCCAGTGAGATGATAGTCTGATCAGCGTGGACTTGCGTTTGTTGTTGCAGTAGTCTGTGGAAGATAATTTTGGAAACAATAATAAATTACACTCTGAAAGGAAAAAATTGATTAAAAATTTGTTAAGTTTGCCTCAATAGACTTGTAGTTCATTACAGTTCTCAAGATTAAGGGCAGAGAATAGCCACAGAACTAAATTTTTTAAAAAGTCCACCCCACTGTTAACTTAATTTTGGTTTCTCATGCCTCCCAAATGCAATCTTCTAACAAAATCAATAGCATATCTAGGTGAATGTGAAAGGTGTACCCAAAGCTCAAATCACAACACTCCAGTCCTTCCAGATTACTAGGAGAAGGAGACCTGACTAGGTCTTTGGGTGGAAGATGGGATGGCAGTATGAAAAAGAAAACTATAAATTAAATATGATGAAATAGATAGTTTACAAGTGTTGGAGCTGTGGGAAATTTTCTACACTGAGATTCTGAAAGGTTCAACTTGTATCCCAGAGAGCAGAGGAGCAGCGGAGGTGTTAGGCCGTCCTAACATCTCCTAACATGCCTCCTGCATCTGTTCTGCACCATATGCTGAAAAGACTTGTGCAGTGATTTGTGTTCCCTAAATTAGTGATTTGCACTGGCTACTTACTGGGCTGAATGTGGTGTGAAGTTCCAGCCGTGCTGTGAAACATACCTCTACTTTGGTATACATTATGCGTAAGGATAGCCATCCAGCTGTCCTCATGGAGCTTGTGCTAGAAGGGTCTTTTCTCCAGTTGCTTCTAGTGCCTCTTTTTACCTATTAATTCTTTTTCACATAGTGTAAAAGCACAAAAATAGAAGTAAGGGCATCACAGAATCGTAGACTGCTGGGGGTTGGAAGGGCCCTCTGGAGACCATCCAGTCCAACCCCCTGCTAAAGCAGGGTCACCTACACCAAGTTGCACAGGATCACGTCCAGGTGCATTTTGAATATCTCCAGAGAAGGAGCCTCCACAGCCTCTCTGGGCAGCCTGTGCCAGGGCTTGGCCACCCTCAAAGTACAGAAGTTCTTCCTCATGTTCAGATGGAACTGCCTGAGTTCCAGTTTGTGCCCGGCGCCCCTTAACCCATCACTGGGCACCACTGAAAAGGGTCTGGCCCCGTCCTCATTACACCCGCCCTTAAGGTATTGATAAGCACTGATGAGATCCCCTCTCAGTCTGCTCTTCTCCAGGCTGGACAGACCCAGTTCCCTCAGCCTTTCCACATCAGGGAGATGCTCCAGTCCCCTCACCATCTTCATTACCCTGGACTCTCTCCCGTAATTCCTTGTCTTTTTTCCGGGGGGGCTGGAACTGGACACAAAACTCCAGATACTGTCTTCCTTTCAGTGAAGTTAAGAAAGCTTCATTAGTTCTCTTGGGTTGTTCTTGAAATAAAGTTCAAGTTCATTCTTTTCCTCAGAGGGGCGAAATATACATCATTCAAAATGCTAGATAATGGACATGACAAGGAAAACCTTAGAATATGTGCATAAATTCGGTTCTTGTCTGTGAAAGATATTTAATTAATATTGTGTCTTTATCCTTCCCATACTGTGAACATACTCTGCCAACCCTGCAAAACATTACTATTTAATTTTATGATTTGATGAAGCTTCTTTTTTTGATACATGCAGTGAAGTCTTACCCCTTTGACAGCAATACAAGTTAAGCTTGTAGCCAATGTGACGCCCATCTACAAGAA
>NW_009632441.1:0-1783 GCF_000690535.1 Cariama cristata
GGGGCAGACTGTGCTGGTCATGTGCAGGGCATGGCCAGACAAGTGTCCTGATCAGCCAACTCTTTACACAGATGAACCCTTTTATTCCCTTATCCCACACTTGCCCAAATCTCCTAAATCCCTCCTTTGCCCTGCCTTTGGTTCCTCCCCTGAACATCCCATGATAAATCCTGTGCAATCGCCAAAAGCTCTTGCCCTGCATCCCCTTATGTGTCCCACACCTCCAGCTAGCACCCCCCACCATAGTCCAGGAGGTGACCTGGAGAGCTGCTCCCCATGGCTTGTGGTGATGGGGTTCACGCCTGGACACTGGGGCTGAGGCTCTGCTGGGACAGCCCTGGGAGGGGACCGGACAGGGTCTCCTTGCCTCTTCGGCTTTAATTTGGGTTCCTGCCCGCCATTGTGCCCCCTGGGCTCCCGAAGATGGGCCTTTTGTGGCTCTCCTGTGATGGGTGTAGGGGTAACCCAACAATCTGTCAATAGCCTAACAAACCGTATGTATTTAAAAGTACTTCGTATCTCTTATTTAAGCCAAACAAAATGAGAAAGCAATAAATCAGAAGAGGAGAAGAGCGTATACAAGGTACAAGAACAGGGAAACACAAAACCAGGGTCTACATGCTCATACTGCTTCTGATTATTACATAAACTGGGATTTCAACTAAAAATATTTTGTCATGCAGCCATTCATTCTCGCTAGAATAAAAGGCACCACACACAACCAGCACTGTCAGAAGTCGGTTGGTGTTTAGCTTTCCTAGAGAAAGGGAGGCTGCTGTTTTATGCAGGGCTACAGGAGCTCGTCCTTTCTCTGGGTTACTGTCTCCCTCCCAGTCTGTAGGGCACAGCTTTGGCACCAAGAGCTGGGATAACGTAGTGCTTCCATGCATACCTTTAATGTGACTGTCACCAATGGACAGTAAAGATAAATGAGAGGTACTTCTAAATACTCGATGAAGCCTCATCCTGAGTACACGTAAGAGCTGAGCATTTCTAACCTTTTACCCTATAGCATAGTATTTCGTAGCAGTAAAGTATCCTGAATGTGATCAGAGTCAATACCATGGACAACAAGCAACACAAGAGAGGATCTTAGAGAAGATCTTGCGTAAACATCTGGGTAAAGAGACCATACCTACACTACTGGATTCCTCACAAGGTGGAGTATCATGGCAATAGGTTGGAGGCAACTAGCTGGGAAACCTTGTGAACAAAAATCTGTACAAGGAGAGGCCTTTATGGGAAACGAGGGTCAATATCGCCATATCGGGCTCTAAATTCAAAGGGCTGGAACTTCTTATTTCCTTTCTCCAAATAACAATTGGACTTTTCACAGGTTTTCCATTCCAATGTCAGACAAGGAGGCACCACAACTAGTATTTGCTATCTGAAGTAGGATGTGACCAAAAACGAAGCTTGTAGAGGGATTACATCAAGGAAAAATAATCAACAAGTGTTAGGCAAGGAAATTTAAATATATTAATGTATATAAGGTGAATTACTTACGCACAAATTGACAGAATAGCAAAAGACTGACCCATCACAGAGATACTACTGTCATACAGCACATTGCATTTCATGACTTACAGCACTGAGATGGCGTGTTGATAAACAACGTTCTTTTACGATACACAAAGGGTGAACATCCATGCCATGAGCAGTTTGACAGTGTACCTCACTGAGTGTTGTTGATTCATCAGAGACCAGGCGGGAGACTGTAAGACATTTCAGTTTTTTCTCTCAGACAGAGCCCAAAGGGTTGCAACGGGCACTTGTCGGAAGA
>NW_009632441.1:1814-3883 GCF_000690535.1 Cariama cristata
TCATGGAGGACTTGGTCCTTTACTCTCTCCTGTACTGCATGAATAAAATATCAGAGCGAGACTGTGAAATGAATGTATTTCTCTGACGGTGGTGTCCAGATGACACTCATGAAAAGAAATGCTTGTTTTACACAAGGCTTAACCAATCTCTGCAATTCACTGCCACAAGCTATTTCTGTGGCTTACAGTTTAGCAGATTTCAAAGCAGGATAACACTTTCATGGACATAATAAGAACACCTGCATTTACATTGCGTCAGAGAAAAGGAAAACACAGAATGGATGTTAATATATAGAGAAAAGGTAAGATGTCTGGGACAAGAACCATCTGTTTCTATTTGTCTGGACAAAGCCTAGCACAAGGTGAACTGATTCCTAGTACAGGGATAACTAAGTAAAGGCTAATCTGTTATGTATAAACCAGCTTTAACTGTTTAGCTCTAGAGAAAATATACAAGCGCATTATCTCACAATTACATAAAGATTTCTTGCACCTTCCTCTGTAACATCTGATCTGAGCTACTGTCAGGGAGAGGATATCAGAATACTAATGGCATGAGTCATCATGGCAGTTTTTGTGTTTCTTCTTCCTGACAAATCTAGGACTCCTTTGATTATGACAGAAATACAGAAATCACACAAAATACCATAACACCGCAATATATAGAAGTAAAACTAAAATAAAACTGAAATCTTATTTCCTCCATCCACTCCAGCAGAAACTAAAGAACAGGTGGAGAATACAGGCTTTTTTCCATACTAAAATATTTTGTGATTTTTTTTGTTAGTGGCTAATCCCCTCATAATTAAGTCCTTCCCAAAGAGGGTTTGTTTTTTTTGTTTCCCATAAAATCACAGAGTTAACATCATTTTGCAATTTTGTTCATCTTTCATGTTAGTTCCCTTTTTCTACCCTTCACTCTAAGAGTCTGGTCTTTTAAGACTCTAAGCTCTTCAACTTAAACGCTATAGACCTGGGCATGAGTATCTGAGCTAGCAAGTGTACAGGTGAAATGCAGCACCGTTCAGGTTGGTTGGACATCTCGTGTCCTGGCTCTTACTTGCCTCCTACTCTTCTGCCTGGTTCAGAACCGAGCAGTCTTCCAGTTACAGAGCTCACACGAACAAAAGGATAGAGCTCCATATACAGTGCTTGCAGCGTTCCCAGCAGAATAAGCAATTGTTCTGAGAGTTCCTTTAATACAAATTGAGAATACTAACAACCCTGACAAGCACAGCAGAAATACCCACACAGAAGCAAGCGACCCATACACACAAGAACTAGCTAATATTCAGCCCTTGTGGTGACCTTGCATTAGTGCTGTGGTTTGTCTTTCTTCCTTTATCCTTCGTGGCGTTTTCAGATCCCCATCTCCTCTCCCAGTTCTTCCCCTGACAACCTACTGGTTCCTCACCCCTGTACTGCTCAGCACTTCTTTGATCCGCATTTCTTTCGGAGAACCTACACAGAGCGCGTTTTGTACTCAGTCCTCCCTATCGTTTCAATTTACCTTGTCAAAGCAGCCATAAAACTAGTACACTTTATGTACCTTGGGTATGTTTGTCAAACGAACACTTCTAAGGGCTTGCCTGGCGCAGGTGATCCTCCCCTGGCCCGGAATCACCTACAAGCTTCGGACCTCCAGAGTTCAAAGGAGTGTAAAAGCTCCATCATCCATTAGCAGGACAACGCACGGAGGCTGCGATATCACTTGACCGCTCCTTCTTAAAATTTGCACATTCGCAGTGCTTTGCGTGCTGCGGAACGCGAAGTCGGACCAAGGCCAAAGCGAATACGGGAGAGCGAGCATCAATCCGGATGCTCTCTTCCCCTCAACGAAGAGGACAGTTTGCAAAGCCTAGAGATGAGCGGTGAAGATGTTTGGTTGTCACGTAGCTCACGCTCAAATTAATTTTGCAGACAGTCCCTGCCAAGTGGGTTTGGTCTCCACTGAGAAGAATTTACTTTTTCTTCGATTTAACCGGACTTAATTCCAGGTTAAGAGGTTCGGGGCTGCTGCAGGTGACGGCGGATGAAGGTAGTGGGTGCTGAGGAGGAAGAGGGACGCC
>NW_009632442.1:0-23102 GCF_000690535.1 Cariama cristata
AAGACAGCTTTGAGCTGGCTTCATGTCGGGTGGTGCCAGCGTGACCAGCGGAGACAACTGCAATGCAGGGATTTGAAAGCGTTGCCCATAAATTACTTCTATTTATATTTTTATAATTATTTCACCTTTCTTACAGTGGGTTGTGTGACATTTCTAAGAGCATGGAAAATCAGAGGGCTGTAATTTTGTCAATAATCGAAAATTTTCAATAGTGGTGAACCAGTAAAAGGATGACCGTCGATGAATGAATTGAACATCAAAGCCAGCGGACCTTGAGACGTTATCCCTTTGCTGCCTTGCCGCGCAGCTTTGGGTTAATCACTTCAGTACCCACCTCAGCTCGCCCGGCTGTGGCACTGTGGACAGAGCACACACCAAAGAATCATTCAGGGCTTGATATGCAGCCATCCCTTTCACATGAGTAGAAATTACGTGAATGAAACCCAGCAAGAATGCTGAAAAGTAAATGCTATGGGGTCCTTTCTCATTCAGCCTTATCTCCTTCCGACTGTGTGAAAAGCCATCAGGAATGACATGTTTCCATTGATACTCTATATACCGGTAGCAACAGGAAAAAGATGAGCAAAAAAAATGGCCTAGAGCGCCACTAATAAAAATATAAGATATTTTCCATCATGCAACTTACTCATCTAGCAATTTACTCATCAACCTACGCAAAGCTTATAATAGAGCATGTTTTCACCCTCAGACCAGAAAAACCGTAAGGAGAACTTCTAGAATCGTTCAACTTTTCTCATCAAAGGCTGAGGCTGGGATAGATTGGTTAGCACTACCTAGCTAAGTCAAACCAAAAAAACCTACCCATTTTACCAGATGTAAAAGCAAATTAAATTCTAGCCAGGAGCATAAACTCTCGTTCCACTGTCTGAAAGTTGAATGAACAACTGCTGTGCATTTCTACCTGTCAAGGAGCGGTTGAATATAGCTGGCCAGCTAACTTCAACCTACGGCTGAACTAAACTCAACCTTTCTCCTAGTCTAGACATAGCTCTAGATATCAATCTGTTCCATTAAAGAAGACATGAGACAAGAGACAAATAGGAATAAGCAATGAGGAGGAAAAATGAGGTCAAGAAGTAGAAAGACAGAACAAAGCGGGGGGTGGGGGGGAGCAACAAACGAGACCACAGTGATCCTTTACGCTGGCTTTCTGCATAATTATTCCCAACTAAAAATATTTGAGTCTAGTTTCTGAGCTATTCTAACAAGTATCAAATCAAAAACCAGGGGATAGGTCCGCAACTGTCGGATAAAGCACACATATCCCAATTCTTTTTGAGCAATTTGCTGTGCACTAATGAACCAGTGAGAGCGCACAGAAGTCTCTCAAGTAGTTTTAACTGATTTAATTTGTACACTTGCAGGAATTGTCATGAGAGTAATACAGTACATACAATTAACACGCGGTATCTTCTGCTTACCGATTGTAGGAATTAGACTGGTTCATCGTTTTGGGCACAGATAACAGGATGCATTTTCATTGTGTGACAATTTTAAGCAAATAATAATTTGCTCCTACAAATATGAAAAGTTATTTTCAGATTAAAATGGGGGGAGGAGGGAATGAGAGGAGTAAGCAATCCATCTGGCAATGTCAACTTTCCCTTCCCAAATGTGGGGGAGGTTTGTTTAAAAGCAATTTTGGAGGCCTCCTCTCGGTACTGAGAGGTTATTCCTGTGGTCAGCTAAAACTCCTTGTGTTCAATCTTCACACAGTTACCTTGTTCGGTTTCAGCTTAAAGTTTTCTGACATGGTATCTGAAAGAGTTCTTCTCTTTGAAGAGAGGAATTCAGAGCAAGTTTCCTCCTGCTCCTGCATTGTTTGAAGTCAAGTGTTGTTACTGGGATGAATCAAATACATAATTAAAGACCAAGGTTAAGTTTTGGCTGTTTTCTTTGGAAAAAGAGCTAGAACTGTGAGTGTAATTGATTTTGTGCTTCAGTGGCCAAATCGAAATAATTTTCTTCATATGAACGGAAAGCTATAAAATTTGCGGGCTTAAAAAACAAACAAACAAAAAACCCCACCACCACAACATTGTATTCTTGGACATTTTAAATTACTTTTTTTTTTTTTTAATAAAAGAAAATAAATATCTGGATTTATATGGCTATGTTAGAGCAGGGCAGGGAAATAAGAGTTCCCAGCTACAAATGGCTGTCCTGCTCGGTGAACAGTAGTACAGTACACTTACAAGCACAGTTTGAAATAAATAAAAATACGCTGTTTAATCCGACAGTTCCAACAGGGACAGGGAAGAGCAGTTTTCTTCAGCTGAAACCACTGGGAAATTCTGCTTTAATTTACAAATATTTTTGCCTGTCTGTTACACATTGGTAAAGTTTTGCCTAATTGTAAAAAGTATGGAAATAGTCTGATGGAGCTTGCTAGGAATAAGGAAAAATATTCTTCCAAGCAGGAACTGAACTGCTGGGAATCTGATCACTTGCTGATGACGAAGAGGAAAAGGAGATGGTTTCAAAGCTTTTTGCTTGTTTGTTTTTGTTGTTGGTTTTTTTTTGGTTTTTTTTTGCTTTTTTTTAGTAAGGGAAAGCATTGCGTGAGAAGCTTTTTGCTGAGATTCAGATAGTGCATTTATTTTTATCATTTTGTATTTGAAGTCCAACAGGTACCATCTCTTTCTTGAATTACTAGAGGGAGAGGCTTGGATGAATAGACCATGGACATCTTGGGAAAAAAGTCTGAACTAAACCAAAAATAGGCATCCTGCCTCCCTCTTATCCTAACAATTCCTTATCAGGAATTGGCAACATAATAGTAGCCATTTCAAAGGCACTGATTTAACATTATGAATTTCAAAAAAGAGGCGTAGGTACATATGAGACATTGGAAAGGATTCTTAAGTGTTCAAGCTTTCAATCACAGCCCTGCTTCAGCCCAAGTTCATGTGGAGCCTGAAGGCTTTTGGAGAAGCAATTCAAAATCTTAGCTTCTGAAAACTTTCTGTGTTACCTTTTAAAAAGTGAGAAAACAAACATTACTAAGGGTATCAATTGCATTTGGTCTTCATAAACACTCAGTAGTTGCTGGGCAGGTCTGTTCCCATCTTGTAGATGGAAAACGGCAAAAAGAAAAGGACGTAACTGGCTCAGAAGAGTGTAGAGAATCGATGGCAAATACACTGTTAAAACTCAAGGGTCCCAGCTTCCATTTCATAGGCTTATTTTTCCTCAATTGAAAAATAATAATTATGTAGCAGAATACAATATGGTGAGCTGCATGTGCGTGTATATATATGTATTTCTCTGCACGCGGGTGTGCATGCGTGCTCATGCACGTGTGCGTGTGTCGTAATTGTTCTCATGTAATGTGGTATTTCAAGTTTGAGTCGGGGCTCCTTCTTTTTTCCTCCCCATGACAAACCAGTTTCCATAAGGGAGGGCAGCAGGCTTCGGTAGCAGAGTGGGCTGGTGTTACCACCTCAGCTTGACTGGCTCAAGGACTGACTGCACGAGGTTTTCAAATGAAATAAGCATGCAAGCCAAACACTAAAATAAAAATGGCAAAATAATATGACACGCAAGGAAGAAAGCAATCCCCCTCTTTGCGAAGACAAGCTACACCTCAAAAAATCATCGTCCCTCAAACTGTGCATTCAAAGCTTGGGTTCTCCCTTACCCTGTCACTACCTTGCCTGTTGCACATAGTCAACTGGCTGCCCCGCAGGGAGGAAATTAAAAGGGCTTCGCTTTATTACTGTCAGCTGAGCTGGTGTCTGACAAGCACCCAACACCACCAGAAGAACCAACAATTTCAAGATGCTGAGTGCATGGCACAAAGCCTTATGGCTTCGCTCTCTGCAGGTCTATGATAAGGGTCCCTTCCTGCTCCCCAACTTCAGAAACAAAGACCATGAATAGCGTTGGTATTGCCAGGACACGCGGGAGACTTTGCCCTAACGAAGGCCACAGTCACAGGCAACCGGGTAAAACAGGGAGCAGAGGGTCATTTTGTGGCCTATGAAAACAAAACTGTGAAATTCTGTAACTTTTTGAAAGGTGGCGATAGGATGCTGCAAGATGCTGGGAAGGAAATGCAGGGCCTATGAAGCCATGAGAGGGAGAGCAGAAATTAATAAATAGAAAATAAAGAGGGGAAAAAAGGCTGTCGTACAAGCAGTTGAAAAGCAGTAAAGCAGAGGAGAGGGAATGAAAGCTGAGTGCGAGAAGAGGTGGAAAAAATATAACTAAGAGCTTGGGAAAAACACCAAACTTAGGTATAACATCACAGACCTCGGCAATATATAGTTTTATTAGATCTACAGCTCTGCATAATAGCCTTCCTGAGAAAACACATCACCTGCATTTCTGATATTAATAAATCCACAAAGGGAGAAAATTGTCCACTGCATAAACTCACCGTTTTCATGCGTGGATTCTTGTGTCTCTGTATTAACAAAGGTGCAGAGCTCAGACTCTAAAAAAAGATGGTTTTGTGCAATCCCTTGCTGGTTAAAGAGGTCTGGCAACAGGCTGCAGCTGTCCCTGGCTGTAGGAAGCACTAGTTTTCACTTCCAGGTTTTTACAGTCAGATATACTGGCAAGAACAAACCAGAAAACTCACGACGCAGCACATTTCACAGCAGCCCTTAGACTTCTGACACTAACACTATTAATTTGTCACCTCTCACTAGTACTTGTTGTGTCTCCAATATGCAAGAGAAGCCAAGTACTTGTAATCTATGCTTGTGGCCCAGGTCACAAAATAAGGCAGCCTCTCTTGATGGATTTATTGGCAAGGGAAGAGTTAGGTTTGCTCTCCTTGGAGAAAGCATTTGAGAAACTCCACCGAAAGGGAAAGAAAAAATCCCAAGGGCAAAGGTGTAAGTGAAAAAACTTCCAAATATAAAGAAAGGAAAATGTTTGAGAGCTTATCACAAGCAAGTCTCCAGTCTAGCTCCAGAACGCTATCAGGTTGTGTTATACCATGGTAGTAATCCTGGCTTAATTACAGCACCTCTTAAACCAGTTTCGGATCGTATTTCTCTCGCTGTTATGCTTTGGGAATGTGTGATGACAGGAATGCAGTGCTGCTGCTGCACACATGCTGTAGCTCACTGATTCATTTTTCTGTGTGCTGGCTTATGCGCTGTGGTATTTATTTTAACTTGCATGACTTTTAAGAAAAACCTGCCTCTGTTATGAGAAGAAAGGCTCCCCTGTTGTTTTTTTTTTCGTGCCAGGCCTTCTGATTGCATTTGTGCTTCCTCTGCACAGAAGACAATTGATGCAGAAGGGGGTTTAAATCTGGGTACCCAAGACTACCTAAAAACGTCCCAGCGTACCAAAAGGAACGCAGGCTGTAGAGTACAGCCTTCGCTTTGAGACATGCTTCTCCTCTCTCCTATTATCACTGACTCAAAGTCGGTGGGTTAAAACGGATGGAAGCTGGGCTTGTAACTCCTCGGTGTATAAAACCAGCTGGAGAGGGAGGCAAGCCATGAACACTGCACAGTTTTTCACAGAGTCAAGCATTTATTAAACCTCTCAGATATAACAGAATTCAAAAACTTGGAGAAGCGGAGTTACAGCAACTCAACACGTTCACTGGCTGCTCTTCCAAAGGATATAGTAGTAAAAGATGTGCCAAAAATGTTGGCCTCAACTTTCTTGTTTTCCACTGGTGTCACATATCATTAGTACCCTGGTATTTAAGTAACATACTGATATATGGGGGCCAGCTGTATTGTAAGTTAGAAAGACAGCCTATCCTTCTGCTTTGGGAGTTGAAAAAATAGAGAGCAAGAAGTAAGTAGCCAATGCCAATGTAGATCCCACTAACAGTAAAAGCCATTACAGATTATGTTTTTAAAGGCTAATTCACACATCTCTGTGCCTCTTCCCACTCCTCCACAGAACCTGTGGTTCTGCTTTATGCTCGTGTAACACCTCACGAGATGGCGAAGACGGCACCAAGCACCAGCAGCCCTTGGGCCCTGGTGGAGCTCCTGGGTGCTCCAGCAACACAAACAAGGAGCAGATTCTGCTTGTCAGGTAGGTACCTTTAAAGGAAAAATCGGTTGAGAAAGAAAAAAAGAAGCCCTTGGCTATAGCAAGTGGGCACTGCTTTGCACGTTGCATGGCTATTATTTATCAGTACATTAGTTTTAAACTCTAAAGTCTTATGTAGAAGAATTACTCGCCATACACAAAACTGAACAAAGCACCGCAGGCATGTTTGCAAACGGGACAATAAACGTATTTGACGGGCAGTCCTAAAAACCGAAGCAGCATACCAAGGGAACTAAATCCCAGCAGCTGCTATAACTCCACACAGCATTTGCTGAACAACCCAGTACTAAGCTCCCTCTCAAGATTCTTGCTTATACAGCTGTGCAATACAGTAAGTATATTTTATAGATGTATATAGATGGCATGTATAGCAGGCAGAGATCTTAAAAACCTTAGAAAAGTTGGAAGGCCTGAAAATAGGCTACTCCACCCTTTGTAAACAACCTCTTGTCGTGAATTTACTTCCATATGTGCATGAAGCTCTGCCGATATTAAACAGCCTTTCAAAGTAGTGGTTTAGCACTGAAAATATATGGTTCCCACCCATCAGTTTGAAGAGAATGCAAGCAAGAGACAAACCCAAGGGTGAAAAAGCACTGATTCATGACCTCACAGAAAAGTAATTGAATTACTTCTTGGGTATTTTATTACAGTCTTAGATGCAGAGGCTGTCTCATTGGCGTATACTAGTATTTGGGCAGGAAGAAACTCTAGAGAGGAGTCATAATCACAGACAGAGATTAGGTGACTCAACACATGCCTGACCCAAAGACTTCTGGAAAATCCATGCAAAACTATCAGCCTGCATGTTCTCTGGACCAGACTGCAGTGTTGCAGAGTCAGTTTGTTCCCATGAAGGTGGTACTCTTTAGTCATTGGTTTTCAGTGGGACACTGGAGCTTCGCTGTTCTCTTCTGATGCCACAGTAGCACCCACCAGAAGGAAGACCACTCCTGGGACAGCTACCCGGCCTATTCCTGGTTACCACAGCTTGTTACCACCCTCCACTTGGCTTGTGAAGCTCTGACATTACCCACCTGTGTGCACCCAGAGACAATTTCCCATTGCCCTGTTCAGATGAAGGTTTATGCAGGCACCACTTGGACTTGCCTCTGTGTAGAAGCTGTTCTGAGCATTTCTCCTGAGTGCAGAGATTTTTGTATTCTAGTAGAGGAACAAGAAAAAACATTTTATAGCACTGGGTCTCAAACTTCTCCCATCACCTTGTAAGAAAGTTAAATTCTTCAGCTGGGGACTAGTCCAACAAAATAATTTTTGTCTTGCTAAGTGACGCCCTACATAACAGTGCAATCTGTTAAAGCAAATGCATCAACCACAGGGAGCTCCACTACTTTTTTCTATATATCCTTCTATATTAGTGGGTGGCTGTCAGTTGCTTTGTTATTAATTAATTCATTTTTAAATACGAAGAGGGACTTAAATCCAGCACAGCACTGTTACCTCCCAGATTTTCTGAAGGGCAGTGCAAGATCTTTAACTCCTCTGTGGAGCTAAGCAGAAGGGAGCAGCACCTAAAGTTTCACCTTAGCAAAATGCTTCTAACATAGCGCTTGAGTGTCACACTGGATAGAAGAGCAGTCTCTGGTGTGAATTTTTCAACCTACAACTCACCTACCAGAGTCAAGGCTAAGAACAAGTGAAACACGTAGATGTTATGGGGAAAAACATCCCTTTTTACAAAGGAATATCATTGCAATAGCCAAATTGAGATAGTGGAATTAAGGACAGCAAACTAAAATCAAATTAGAAAAATAAAGAAAAAAACTCCTCTCTAATTCTGAAAAGCATACTCCTCACTCCCACCACAAAAGCGTACTTGCATCCTTTCAAGCATGTGAATGGCACTGGCATTGGATAAGTTTTCTTTCAAAATGCTTTTCATATCATAATGAATTTTTGTAAGGCATAGAGAAGCACTTATGCTTAATATTTATGGAAATCTGAAAAGATCTTTTTCAAAAGAAGCAAACATTTTAAGTGAGACAATTTACATGAAAGTGAAATTTCCTAGCATTAGAATTCTATTTGAAAGAATCATATACAAAATGAAGAGCTGGAAAATCTTTAGTCTTCATTCAAACTGATCACTATTGAGCTGAACTCGACAGCTACACAAGCCAAATGTGGTAAACCTTATTAGTTATGGTGCTCATCTCAGAAACTCTTGCAAGGAGTCACCATGTTCCCATATGTAAAAATTTCAAGTGCTCTTTACCCCCAGCTATTCCAGGAATCAACAAATACTCAGGACAAATATTTCTTAGGTTCTAACAGAGAGTAAAAGAAACTCTGTATGCAAGTGCTCAGCACCTTGCCTTTAATCTTTTTCTTGATGGAGGAGATATTTGGTAAGCCTTCCGTCCCTCAGACAGCGTAAGGTAGATCAGGCAATCTGCCTTCATGACTGGCAGATTTCAGATTTGTCAGAGCATGATGCTACTGCCAAATTGGTTTTGTCTTCCTTCCTCTCCAAAGATGAATCTTACTGTTATCCCAGCTGATGGAACCAAGACAAAATAAACAGAGACATCCAGGACTGAAACAACGATAGACTATCCGAGAAGGCATTTAAGTGCCCTCAGTCGTCCAAGGAGTAAAAAGTTATAAAAACAAGTACTTTTTTATTGCCCATATCCCCGTGTCATTGCTGTGGTACTTAAAAAAACCACAAACTCTATGGATTTCTACCCACCACATAGTAATTACTGAAATAACAAAGAATTGGAAAAAAGTATTTCCAAAGCCTGATGCTATTACTGAGCTGCCAATGAAAAAAACTCTCACAAACACCCCTTAAATCTATCCTCCTGCACTCCTAATCTGAACACAAAAGGTTGGGTTTAAACACCCACCCCCCACACACACCCTGAGATTAAAACCGCCTGCAGTTTTCAGCTTCAGGCCAGCAATGACAATACTTTAAATCCTTGGCTGCTGGCTTCATGAAGACACAGCCTACAGACAGTCCCCCAAAGTTCTTTGAAATGTTAAATACAAAGCAGGAGGAGGTCATAAAGGAAATATTCCTTATAAAAGGAATGGGTATTATATGCAGGCTTTTCAAATACATTGCTCAGTTGCTTTGCTTTCAGCCACCATATTCTCAATCCTGCACTGTCTGAAGCTTTTGAAATAAAATTCAGGAATGAAATGAAACACTCAAATTAGTTCTGTAAACAGCTGCCAATATATGCATGTGTTACCTTTTAGCTCTCATAAATCTCTCCAATGTATATTGTATCCTACCTGTTATCTGGAAAGAGCGATTATTTACCTAATAAATGGTCATACAGCAATTATCAAAACACCAGCCACTTAAAAGTAACATATAGGTTTTATTGCATAATCTTCTGTAGCATCTCCCCAGTTATTTCAACAGAAGCCAGCGTGGCTCCCTTCCGCACCAGAAATCCAGCTATCTTTCTGCCAAGAGCCTTCCAGTGCACACAAAAGGAATGAGGATTGTGAGACCTGTTTTATCCCCTCTTATCCCATCAACTAACAAGCCTTTTCTCCACCAGCACTTTTTCTCAACAAATACAGATGATTACACAGGAGGATGGGATTTTCAAGGTAGGTTAAAAAAAAAATAAAAAAAAAATTAAAAATCAGTTTAGCGTACCAGCTTTGCCAAGAAGTACTGACAGCTTAAACTATGAGAAAGTTGCTTGCAGGGTGGGGGAGCCGGCAAACACAGTGGTGCCCTGCCACTGACCTAGGCCCTGCCTGGAAGTGATGAGCTTTGCGGTTCAAAACTGTTGGTAGGTGGTCAAGTTTTCCCATCCTCTTGCATTCCCCTGGAGGTAAACAGGCTGGTAGGAGTTTTATTTCTAGCCCCTGCTCTACCCTGAACAGTCAATGCCTCTCCTTCCTCATTTGGGTATCTTAAACCCGACAAAAAATGAGTTTTACATTCATTTTGAAGAACCTGTGTTTGGTTTGCTCATCTCGTAAGGTCTCACGAACCCAGTCCATACTAGCTTCTGGCTAGATGCTCCACCAGGCGTCCATAGAAACATCCCTGTCCAGATTTACAGATTGTGTAGTTGAGGAGGAATGTAACCGGTTGCCACAGTGATGTCCGCAGCCTGAGGAGCCTTTGGACTTCAGTCTCATGAAAGGTACCAAGAGTGAAAAACCCCTTTAATTAAATGAAGTGGTTAATGGAAGCAAGCGCTCCAGCCAGCAGTGAATGCCCAGTTAAATCACCGGTGATCCTGAAGAACCAGGCTACTGCAGTTTGAAGTTATTCTAGCTGTTTAATGTTGGGTTATTTGCAAATTAGTGTAGCCCAGCCTACAGAAACTGCCATTGCTGTGACTACACACGTTTGACTAGCTGCTGTCCTCTGCTTCTGGACATAAGTGTATTATTTGTGTACCTTCACAGGAGGGAAAGCCTGTTCACAGAAATGTTCCAGCTACAGAAAAGGACTAAAAGGTTCTAGCAAGCTCGGGAACATCACATGCTTTTGGCAAGGTGGGATGGAGGAGGATGAAAGGCAAAGGAGGGTAAGCAGAAGACTTATTGTTCCTCGATGATTAAACAAGCACAGATTACAGATCACAGACATCTTTTATAACATGCCAAGCTAGCACACAGAAGAACATGCCTCGATAACTGAGTCGCACGGGCAGTATCGTCCCTCCACAGTTTGAATGAAGACGGGGGTCTTCTGAAACAGAGGCCCTGCCCCGGCCCCCCGCTTTAGGCCAGTGAAGTGGTACAAAGCCTTTGAAGTACGCTGGAGAGTAGGCACTGCTGGACATGTAAAAATGCTCCTGGTATTCAATCCTCATTCATCATGACAGGAATCAAGGCAAGATACATAGCGATCTCTGCCTGTCTGTTGGATTCCTTAACCCTATAAAACAAGCAAGAACAAACTCCAGGTAGCTGTAACCTGCATCTAGGCGTCAGCAAAATGAGCAGCTAAAAAACATCCCTAGAAGAACCCTGGTAGGTAGGCAGTTTATTGTTAGAGGACATCAGGTCCACAGAATTTCTTAGGAGTCAGAAGCAATGAGTCACAGACACAGTTCAGGCTTGCCTTGGCTCACACGGCTTGCAGTATCAAGTACAGTCAGTCAGCCTAGTTTGTCCAAGAGAAAAAAAAAATAATTCAGTATGAAACAAAACTACTAGTACTCGCTGTCCTGAACTAAAGTAACCAATGACCCATTAGTTGCAAAAGAATGTTGATGATTCTTTTTTTCTTTTTCTTTTTAAAAACCCACATATTTCTGATGAGGAAGGCTTCTTGTCAATTTTAAAGAGACATATACCACTAACATTATAAAAGTATGATTTTTTTTTTTTCCTAACTGTATGCTATCAACAACTCATTTAAATATTTAGTTCTATTTCTTTTTTCGGTGTAACCAGTTGGAGAAGTTTCCAACACATTTTACTTTTTCTCTATTTAAAGGAGAAAAAAAAAAAAAAGCAAACCAAACAAGAGCACTGGTTTCTGAGCAGACGACTACAATAACACAGATTCCTCTTTTAGCAAATTGAGATGTTGAGCAGGCCACTTTGAAAGTGGGAAGATCTTGATTCGGAGGGTGTCTGAACAGATTCCTATTTATCTGTTCCACTTCAGAAAACTGCATTCTCCCTGATGGCTGCGCCTTGAAAATCAGTGCAAAGCTTGGTGATTTCAGAACAGACCGAGAGAAGACATGGCTAGAAACACAATTTTACTATATCCACCTTCTAATAACAATATTCCACCACCCCTGGAACAATTAGGTAAGAAATTCAAACCTTTTAAATCCTAAAATAATGTTTAAGAAAAGAGACCTGAGCTTACCAACTGTGAGAAAATTCAGTGGTCAAAACCAAGAACAAATTCAGAAAACGTTCGGACTATCTTTGCCCGCTCAAAGAAAAAAAAGGTTACAGTACACACCTTTAATGGAAAGAACTGCACAAGTCCTTTCCAAAACAGGACGCCTAGCTTTAATGTCAGTTACAGAGGTGTATGAGGCAACGTGAATAGAAATTACTACAGATACTACAAGCAGGAACATCTCCCAAGTGATGAAGGCAAGTTATCGGGTACTGAATGCTCCTCAAGAAACTTAACGATGTTTACCCATGTTTGAACCTATTCCTGCACAAGCTAGGGTTCCACATTTACCAAAAAGGGTAATTACTGGTTTTACAGTAAAAACAAGTAACTCTAGTAACAAAATAGTTATTCTGACAAACTGGATAAATCATGTTCATAATTCATGTATGAGTTCATGGTTTCCTTGACTTATTTGGAAGTTAACTTTTTCAGAAGTCAGCTTTTTCTTGGATATCATGATTTTCATGGTCAGAAACAAAACATAATCACCCATCATTCCCAAGGACGACTGCGACAACGGAATTATTTGAAGATGGCAAGCTGAAGCTCTCTGCGATCCATTTTTGTATCCAAAAAGCAGGCAAGGAAAACAATGTCGCAGAGAGAAGCAGATGGCCAATGAGTTATCACTCTTGGTCTGATGACTTATGTGGGCTAAACTTGTTTATTTACTCACATATTTGCAAAAAAGAAACTTTCCTTATGTTAGCAGGCAGCTATATTATCTGTTACATATATACTATATACACCGTACATACCGCTACCTGCGCACAACATCAAGGGATCAGGTATATACCCTCAAACTACCATGTGTTCTCCTACAATGACAGAAGTCAGAGCTGACCCTTCCTGGGGCCAGGGACTTAAGTGACTGGTATGTCTAACACCGCAGCTCAAGAAAGGGTTAAAAGGGGACCACCGAATTACAGCTGCCCTGCTCGCTGGCTTGGAGACGGGACAGAAGTAGCTCAGGTGCTCCAGGGCTGGGATGTGAGCCTGTAATTACTGACTATTCCCTTCACACTATCCAGGAGATGCTGCCTCTGCCCGTTCGCTATCCCCTGTTGATGCAAGCCCCCTGCTAACCTTGCCCGATGCATGATGAAACCACTGTCATATGGTCCCTGAAGCAACAGGCACTATTTGTGGGTTGGCGAGCCCTGTCATATGAACCGTCCTTGAAAATACAGATTCTTTTAGATCATCTCACCCCCTCTTTAGGATTGTTCTCATTATCTTCTGGGGATAGAAAAATAATGCAGCCTTTCTAAGCACATAAAATCCAATTATGTGTAAACACAGTGGTGGGAAAAGAATTAAAATATTTTAGCTGACTAATTAGCTGCTGAAAATCAGGAAAGAAAGGTCAGTGTGTGACCATTTCACCCCCTGAAAATCATCAGAAAGTATTTTCTGTCTGCAGTTACAGTAATGCTGCTGCCCTCAGCTACAGCTAACAACCAGCCTGACAATTGTCACGGCTATTGGAAACCACCATGTTTTCTGGACAAAGAGCTTTTACATTATTTTCCCACTAGCAAAAGTTTCACTGTATTATTGTACTGCAACTAAAGTGAGTAAAGGATTAAAAGTAGTCAGGGTAATTTTACATACTGGCCAGAGGCCTGAAAGTAGGGCAAGACCTTTTTGGGTAGATTCTTTGAATTACCGGGATGTAAATGTGTCTCAGGATGGACTTATCAACACCCTCACAGACCGGTACCTGCTGAAAAGATCCCCGCAGGATGGCTGCATGGATCAGCCGGTTACGGATCAGATCCTCTTCACATTTTCACATCCACAGATATATTGGCGTGGGGATGGACAGGGGACCCTCTCTGAATAAACTACTGAGCTCCAAACAACTCCTCTGGCAACAAGTCCCGAGGACGTCAGTGGGACAGTGGGTACGGCAGATCCCACAGCAGCAGTCCGGAGACTGAAGCCCAAAAGATGGAAGCAGGTACTGTGCGAGAAAGCCAGGCTCTGAGCGGGAATGCTCACATCTGACCCATCAACATCTGGTGCAAGCAACTGAGCCTCTGTGCTGGTGTAGAGAAGTCTACCCCCATCCCTCCACCCACTCCGTGGTGTAGGAAGTGTTACACAGACAGACTCCTGAACACCATCTGCTTAACTGTAGCGTTTGACTCCCTTCCTCCGGCATATAATAGTCTGAGATGGTCTAAGTGCACTAATACAATCCGACATTTTCCATTTCTATATGTCATGAAGAAAAAACAAAGTCAAAGCATACTTTTCATCTCTCACAACATTGCTCTTAGTTTTCCAACTGAATTTGCTTGCACTATTTCTTATAAAAAAAAAAACAACAAGGAAAAAGAAATTCTGTGGGACCATGAAGTTTAACTAGAAGAAACTCTTATTTCAATAAAAAAATAACAGGTATAAATATGTGCAGTACTGACATCTGTACAGGAATGTAAATTCTACAGAGGAAAAAACTTTTTTTTTTTGTGGCATCTTTATTCATTCTACTATGAAGAATGAACACTAAATTTCATACATTGATGCAAATACAATGAAAACGTTGATCCAGATCAGGAAAAAAGTCCTTCTTTCTAAATATGTGAAATCACTAGCCATCTTTTTCCTATTCATATCCACATTTTAAAACAAAAAGAAAAAAAGAGGAAAAAAAAATTCCAACTACTTGGGTTGTCTTGTCAGTGGGGTTTATTAATCCCACACAACAGCGTGGTCTATTAATTATAGAATATATTAGTTACAGCATTTCTGTAGCTTGGAATACAAATAACTGAAATAGCCTCCCAGCGCTCTGGGAGATATGACAGCTAGTTAGATAGAGGCACATAAGATAGTACTCTCAGTTTTTAAAAGCTGTCCAGTGATTTTGCTTGCCTCATCTTTCATAGTGAAAAGGATGACATTTTTAAATTCATTTTTCACAGAAGTCCAAAGTCCCACAACTGCAAATGCAGCCACTTGGCTCTCACCGGGCTTCAGCATCCCAGGAAAAAACAAGGGGAAAATCAGTTCCCAGCAGGCTCCAACTGAGAGTCCTAAAGGAGAACACCTTGGTGCACTGCTTGCTCTCCAGAGCATCCCAGGGAGCTCGCCCAGCACCAGGCAGGGACCAGAGTTAGAAACAGCACTCGCATCTCCTAGTGCCAACCCTGCATCCTAACGAGGGATCGCAAAGATGTTCCTCACGCACATATTATCTGCGGGCTATATGTCAGCTTTCCCTAAACCGACAAGCATAGATCGAAGCACAGGGTAGCTTTTGAGACACACAGATAGAAATGATCCCAATCTTTCATTTATCTTTAATGTTAAACTATCTGTACAATGTCCCCTGAAAAAGTAATTAAAAGATGTTTGGTTTTTTTTTTGTTCAGCTTTATGATAAAACGGTTTTGTTTGCCACGAGGAAGAATGGCATAGAAAAAAAAAAGGAACATAGTTTTAACGTCACAGTGACTTAAGGCAGGAAGGAGAATGAAGACTGCTCACAGGGCTCATTACCACACCAAAACCTTTCACCTGTAAGAGGAAGCCCCATCAGCTCCAGGCTCCTGCTGCGATCAGCTTACATCTGAAAACTCGTTCTGCCCCACCTCAACCCAGTTCCCGGCAGGCATGCCTTCGTGCCTCTAGACCATCCCACCAGTCTCACCATCGGCACTTTCTGCTCAGAGCTAGAAAGAAGGGGAAAGCAAAAGGACTTGAAGTACTGATGGTCATCTGAAACCATATACGCAAATAAGCAAAAGGGCCAACTCCGAGCAAGGGGTTGTTTCTGATTCCCATAAGACACAGCAGTTGCCAAACTAACAAAAAATACGAAACTGTTAAATGAAACACAAAAGGATGACACAGTTTGACACTTACTGAGTATTTGCATGTGGACAGGACTGGCTCGTTTGGGATGATTAAAGCAATGCAGATCAGACCTCGGAGCGTGTACTTCTGAGCGCTCTCCCAAGCCTGGGCAGGCCAGCCGGCCGCAGCAAAACCCAGCGAAGGGAAAAGCTGTTCCTCCAAAGGCTGGCAAAAATACGGCAAGCACCACCCACTAGAAGCTGGTGCCTGCTTGCTCCAGGCATCCACAGCATCTCGGTACCCCCTGGCATTTCCACACCCTGCTCTGCACCCGGCTCTCCCTCGCAGAGGTGGGGAGAACGAGCCCTGCTCGGGCAGGGGAACATCCCAGCAGCAGTTTGGGGTGCCTCATCTTCCTGTGCAAAGCCCTGCGTGAGCTGCAGCTGCGATGAGATGGGTTCCCTTCAAAGGCATCCAACCGTGCCTTTGATGCCGGCGATACTCTGATGGATGGAGATGCAGCGAGTGCGGGACCTGCAGCCATAATTCCCTGCTGGGACCAGCTCCCTGTCTGCTAGAAGACAAGACTGGACACACGACTGTGGCCACAGGACTCCTGTAATGAATGCACATTAATTTAGTCCAGAATTCTATGTTTTGGTCATTTGAATAGCAGATAGCAGTTGTAACCAGCTCAAACACCTTGACTCTCAGCATAAGACATTAGAGAAATCAACTATTCAACTTACTCTTCTAACATCCTGCAAATTGGAGATCTATGAGTGGAACCGACAGAATATGGGAGGTCAGGGGGAGGAAATATTAATATCGCAATTACTCGGTTCATACCATTTTAGTAAGCTATTCAACCAAAAAAATATGAGAAGGTAGCACTTGAAAACATTTAGAGAAACACATTCTTAAGTGAAGCTTGAAAGCCATCTGAACAAATACAGCAGAAATCTTCCACGGGCGTGGGTTTATAACTATGATTTATATTCTGATAGCCAAGCAATGAATGCAGTTTGTCAGGCACCTGAAACTGCTTTACATTTATGATTCATTTGCACAAGAACTGCTTTCAACAGCTTCTTTTTTTTAAAAATTTGAATTATAAGACCATTAAAATAGAAGAAAGGCCTCAGCAATCCCCAAGACACATCTAGCCCAATATTCAGCCTCCTAAAGAGGCCAGCAGTGCACAGCCAGGGAAGAATAAGGCGTCATTCATACCTCTCCCTAAATAATCTCTGTGTCTCTCCCCATTTTCAGCTCAAGGGATTTGCTGTGCCTGCTGCCATTCCTCTGTCGAGTAGCCTCCGTGAGACCTCTCCGCCAAAGGCCTGCCCAGGCTCCCCGTCAGCCCACGTAAACTTCTTGCACCCGCAGCATTGTCCAGCCAGAAGTCCTGCAGGTTACTCCCTCTGCCATGAAGAATTACCTCCTCTTTCTTTTGAACCCAGCTCCCTTCACGTTTATTTCCCCAAAAAAATTATTTTGGCCATGACAAGCGGTATCTGGATGAGCAACAACTTTAAAGTGTATCCCATGATGCATTACGGCTAGAAGCTGAAGCATCATGCCATTGCACCTTATGATTATGTCATCTTTATATACTAGCACAGATTTATACAACACTATTGGCCTTGCCTGATTTGACGGGATAGTGGCTACCAGGCACTTGAAACAGTTTTATTTTTTGAGGATAGCTTTACTCTCAATATAGAAAGAATTCAGCAGTGGCATTATTGAACACTGGAATTTATAACCAAGGTTGCATGCACAAACGTGCATGAAAAAGGCTGACCAGAATATGCTCTTTCTTCAGAGAAGAAACAGTTCACCTCCTCACCTCTTACTGTGAAGAACGTTTTCATCCCTGACATGTTGTATTTAAATACAAAGAACTCTTGCCTTAATTTATTTTTGAATCAGGCAAGTTGAACGTACTCAAGAGATGGTAGTGATACAAACTACTTTTTAGTGTAGGGTTATGAAACTTGTAATGAACCATCTCACACACTTTTTATATCAGACAGCTTCCAGAAAAGTTATTTTAGATCATTCTTCTGTTGAAAAATTCTGTTATAGTGTTGTGCAAAATGTCCTGCCTGTAGAAATCATCAAAATACTTCAGTCTCCAGTCTTGCAGTGATTGCTCTAGGTTGGCAAAGTCTTCAAACTCTAACCCCATTTTTCTAGGAGTTCACCTACATCATCATTGCAGGATGAAGGATGTGACTAGGTGTTGTCCAGTTTCACCATGATTGCGCCTGGAAACTCAGGAGGAGTTATAGTGACAGGGATGACTGCACACAAACTAAGAAAATAACATTTGATTTTTTTTTCGAAACGTGTAAAACTGCTGACAGACTGCCCTGCATGAGCCATCTCTCTAGATTTTATGAAGACACAAGGGAAAGCATCAGACAAAGGCATACAAAAAAATACTAGATGGAAACTGAGACACACAAGAAGTACTCTTAAGGCAGCTTTCTGGGTAACGAATTAAAAATATGCAGAATTTTGCTGTACTGTAAAAGCTGAGCACCACGTAGTGCCCTCTGCTGCATACAGAGGTAATAGGCAAAGCGCCACTGAACGATGACATCATTTGATATTAAACAACACGATATGTTGTATGTACGACAAATATTTATTTCCTTAATCACGCTTGTTTTCTAAAAATACTAATAAATTATGCAAACACCTTCAGTACCAGCTCAGAGCAGATGTTTTTTACACTCTCTCTTCCCATCTAATATCCTGCGTTCTGTCTGCGAGCAAGCTGTCAACTCGCCTCCCACATCTACATAATGGGAAATTCATGCCGAGAGCGAGCCGAGACGCTGGGCGGGTGGGTGGGGGGAGCATTCAGCACCCTCAGCATGGGATTTAATCACAAGACACTCGTGACGGCGAAACAGCTCAGTGGGACACGGTCTACGCGCTGCCCTTGCCGCTCCTCCTAAACTCAAGCGAGCTGGAAGTGCCCATCTCTCCCTACTCTCAGCTAAAAGAAACAAAACAAAGACAAACAAACATCAGGGAAGGTCGAATCGCTGATGTAATTTTCAACTTCCAAATGAATGTGCATTAAGAGTCTATAAAAGGTCCTTCACGCACAGCATGAAAGAGATAAATGCAGACTGGAGGAACCGCGAGCCTGAAGAGGATTTATTGATTGTCAGACAGAACTGAGGAGGTCTCCTAATGTGGAATACAAATATTTAATCTGATTCTGAAATCTTATCTGCTGCCTTTAAGAAGATTAACAGAAATTCTCTTGCAGCAGACTATGAATGCTGATCCATTTCATGAACTAAGAATATTTTCCAGAAGCAAAGCTTGTGCATTTAAAATAGTTTATTAGCATTCTACTTCAAAATCAAATTCAACAAAGTTGATCAAGATTAAAACCTGTTCAAGGAAGTTAGGTCATTAAAAAAGTGTTATTTGCATGCATACATGTTGCATGAAACAGGCATGTCACACGCATGCACAGACATGAAAACATAAAGTATCTTATTTTACATAAGACACGAAACAGTCAAGGACTCCACACTGTTCTTGAACAAAAAACTAGCATGAAGATGTTATGGTAGAAAAGTTCTTTCTGGAAAAAAAAAAAAAAGTTTTCTCAAACTGATAATCTCTGCTCTAGCCTGGAATGAAAGGAGATATTCCAGAGAAGAGGGAAGAATTCATACATACATCCCTTTTTCTGTCTTACGGAGACTGAGTACAAGGCAGATGGCTAACGTCATCACTGTCCTTGGTTCTGCCCGATGAACCTATGTAACTGGCCAGGTTTCAGGCTTCTCCTTCATTTTTCCTTTAAATAAAGTGACAAGGAAAAGGAAATACAGCCAACCGGCTTGCTGCGGCTGGCTTCCCTCCCCCAGAGGAAAACGAGGGAGCCATCATTCCCATTGCTTCCATTTCTGCCCATAAGCTAACCTGGCAACGCACCAGATAGCCCAGTCCTAAGTTTCCCATATGTGGTTTTTTTTTCTAGAAATCTGCGGGCTCCAGTAGAGTCTATGTGAAGTAAGAAAAGCGCGGCAGGTGCTACATTGGAGGAGGGGGAAGACCTCTGCCATCTCTCCGAGTCCCCCCTGACGATCCAAAGGGAGACAAGCTGCTTGGGGCTCTGCTCCACGATCACGAGCCACCCCAGCCGGCTCGTCCTGCAGCCCTGCTGAGCGCACGGCATCTCTGCCGGGCTACGGGAATAACGCGACAGCGATGCTAAATACCCATTTAAAGCAGGGCTGAGTAGCATCACACATCAGGCAACCCTCAAGCGTTTGCAGGCCTGCTTTAGATCTGTGTTGACTGGTTGAATTCAGCCTGTTCCTGTTTCAAACAAGCTAACCTGCATTTCATCACTAAGTAGGGCTTCAGCTGGGAGCGGTCAGCACGATGAAACCAACTCAGCAGCATATATACCCACGCTCCTGCCTTTTTTCTCAATAGTCAATTCATAATGAAGCTACCAGGCATCAGCTGAACATTATCGCCGCACTATTAGCTCCAGGGCTTTTACCTGAGATGTAAAACAAGTCAAATAACCTTGAATTTGTCATGAGCAAAAAGTATGCACACAGTCGCAGCACCTCACACAACTCAGTCTGAGCCTTTAATCTAGACAAGACCTTGATCCAAGGGCAACCCAAATCAGCCCTCAACTACAGCGCTGTGTGGGCTTCTGCTTGTGATACCAAAGGGTTAAAGAATTCAGCTAAATTAACAGAAAAGCAGGCACATTGTTTAGCCTGGCATCTCAAGGTTAGGAAGCATCAAGAAGAAGAACAAATAATAGAAGGGACATTGTTATCTAAGCCAGTAGGCAAGAATGTGGAGAGAGGCCTCCAAGAGAGGGAGTCCTAGACATGAAGGGAGCCAAGCTGATAACACGTTACAACCCACAGACATCAACAATAAAGTAGCCGAAACCAGGACAGAGGTAATTGTGGTAGTGGGAGATCGCGACCTTCAACTCAAATGGCCCCCCCGAAAGAGGGCAAAACCCCGCTTGGGGAGCATGCGTAGTTAATAGAGAGATTTCATTAGTGCTTACTGAGAATGCATACTAATTTACATTAGAAGCGAGAAACTTATAACCAATCCTAAGTGTGAATAACAATGAATATGTAGTGTACTATGAATATGTAAATGTTTCATGGTATATAATATCTATCTTCATTTTACTCGGTGTGCAAGTTTGGAGGAGCGATCCCCCTTGCACCCGGCACCGAAGTAAACATGCCTGCTTTATAACTCTCCGTGAGTTGCAGAGTTTGTGTCCGCACGTCACTTGCTACCCGAGAAGGTCAGGCGATGGACCATGCGAATTGTACATGCGAATGCCTGCATCTTTGCTGTAGTCAACAAAAAGTTTTAATTATATTTTCATGACGAAAAAGTCCAAAGGACATTACTCTTTTAAAGCTCTATGTTAATTCTTTATGTTATCTCGAGTAGAAATACCTCTCTTTCACACAGAATGGTACGGGATCGCAAAGACACGGGCCCGTTGCCTCCGGAGCCCACAGGAACCCCCCACACCAGAACTATCCTCTTCAGCAAGGCACGACATCACAACCATTATTTTTGCAAATAATAACTGCAGTCATGAAACAAGTCTCCCTTAAGCAAAAAGAAAGTGTTTAACAAAGATCCTTGCATGATTTCAGGTAAAGCATGTTAGTTTCCAGCTCTCCCTGTATCTTCTTACAAAGATACCCCGCTTGGTGAGAAGACGTATGAACACCTGAGGCGATGCAGTAATGTCACAAGTGCGTTGCCATAGGACACTTCTCCTAGTACAACAGCCCGGAATCAAGCGGCCCTCACTGAATTTCCCTCCTACACCTCCTGTGTAACTAGTATAAAGCAGAAGTCCTAGGGAAAAACATGGTATGTGGTCATATATTCTCTCCTGCTCTCAGCTGTGAAGTGACAACAGTAACGCATCCTTCCCTACAGTGCTTCTGTAAGCACTGAGACAGAAAACCGTCATATATGTTCTGGTATAGAGATAGTGAGGTCCATACACATACCCCAGAAGAGTCTTTGTCCATCATAACCCAGAGGCAGGAGAGCATCTAAACTTCAGGTTGCACCAGAAGTTATAAATCTGCCATTTCTTAAGCTGAGAGCGGTTGCCTTCACGGCTTTGAACTGTAGGTTTCAGCACATAAATTCCTAAGGTATCTTAAGGAAAATAGAAAGGTTGCTAATTACATGCATATGTGCGCCCTACACTATATGTGTACAACCCTAAATACCTACTTTCTTCCACTGTGGAAAGTCATTATTCCAGAACATACTGCCCTAATGGGCCTCATTACTGAAGGCTAATCTCAGTTGCTGCTGCTGCCACCAAGAGTACTTTGTGCCAAGTTTACAGACTTTAAAAGTTATTCTTTCTTCTTTTTTTCATCTTAAGCCAAAACACTAATTTTCTGTGCAATATACTCAATAGTATATATGCAGAATACTTGTTAGCACCAGCAATTACTACATGACACTCGTCAAAAACTTAAACTATACCAAAAAAATCTTCAGATTAGACAGGTTACATTGCACGCTGCCTGTTGAACTTGATCCTGATCTTCAGCACACATGTTCTCCTCTTGTGCAACATGAGATGATAGGGAAGGCTGTGGTTACTCTGGGAAGAAGCAGGAACAGGAGAGAGCTGCATCCCCGGCACTAAACGCAAGGCCCCGAGGGTGCTCCTGGGCAACTCCCGGCTGGAAGATGAAAGACTCCTTTATCAGCTGCCCTTCAGCAAGGTACTGGGGGTACATGCTGGGTGCTGGGAAACTCTCCTTCATCTCGTGATTTCCTAGGCAATCCCAGAGCCTTTCTGGCTGCTGCTGCTTTGAAGGCTGTGTGGTCAGACAGGGTACATATTTTCTGGCACACCTAAAGTTTTCTCAAGACATGTATGCCATGGTAAGAAAATTTTCCACTTTCTAGCTCTCTCTTGGTAAGAGCAGAACTTCCTGAGTCAAAGAAAAGATGCTCCCCAAAGCCAAAGGCAAGTTATATGCTGCTACAAACAAAACCAGTTTTAGAGTTCCTCTCCCCCACTCCCTGCTTCCCCTAAAAAAATAAGGAAAAAAAAACCAAACCACCAAACCACGTTCATAACACAGTGCATTTAGTGGCCTAGATATGGCTGTTACCAGATTCCCCACTGACGCAAAGAGGTCAGAATTTGAGAAGGTGAGAAAATGACTTAAGCTTCCATAAGAAAAATTGACCTGGAACAATTAACCTGAGAATGGCACCAGGACGATGTCCCAGAAAGCTCGTTTCCAAGACAAGTTTCTACTGGGAAGAGTTTAGCGGT
>NW_009632442.1:23133-34367 GCF_000690535.1 Cariama cristata
ACTGCCGAGAGTTAAGTTCTCGCATTTACACCTGACACCAAATGAATTCATTTGGACACACAATACTCTCAGAACCCATCTGAAAAAACAATGCTTTTTGCTACCACATTCTTACATCATTTCCTAACACTTTATACAGATGCTAGGAGTAACATGCCACCATATCCAGTACTATTGGCATCTGCCTCCAGTACAGAGAAAGGAAAACTTTGTTACGCGGTTGCAAAACCATTAAGCTCCTCTGAGAAACATCCATGTCTTCCAGGATGCTGCCTGCTTCTCACGCTGATACCTACTCACCACACACCTCTCCTGATCATCTTTACAAGTTTTGATGCACTTAAAAATGCTTTCTTCAACTATAATCAGCATTTTTAACACTTTTTTTCTCAAATCTGAGAAGTAAAACACCATACTGTGTTCTGTCCTTCAATAAAATTGCCTACACAGATACTTTTGACCTATGAGCGCTTGTTCTCCCTCCCAATTTTCTCTGCAAACCCACACACACAAGACAAACTTAGATTACTTGGTTTTTTTATTAGCCGTCTGCTGGACCTGTATTAGCGCAGATAAACACACGAAAAAGTTACAAACTGAAGAAAGAGACGCATATAAATGGACTTTCACTAACCTTTTGCCAGGGTGGGGAAGCCGAAATGGCCTGCGAAGGTCGAGCCAAAGGGGACCAAGCCAGGCAGCAAATTTGCTCCCGTCGGCTGGTGAGCAAGGGAGCAAACAGGGAGAGCTGGTGGCTGGGAGGGGAGGAGGAACGTACCAGGGCAGACGAGTGGTTAGCTACTAAATTACAGAATGAGCAGCTAGGAATTGCAAATAACTGTATGCCGTCTGGGAAGTGGAGAGGAAGAGATATTGTCTGCCAAACTGCCCGGAACTATCAAACATTTGCATTTTTTGCTCTGCAAGGGTCTCTGCCCTCCAGTCTTCCCTGCGTGCCAGCAGAAGGCTTCTCCGCAGCACCGGCAGACCGTGGTTTTTCACTGGGAACACCAGCTCGGGTAGCGGGAAAGCGTAGGGAGCTGGCGTGTGTGCACACACGGGGAAAGGAGTGCTTGAGAGCTGCCATCGCTGCTGGGCACCACTCGCTCCTGCAAACCTTCGTCTGCGGGGAGTGCTCTCTGCACCAGCTTTGAGTCTTTCAATGGTCAAGGTCGTTGCAATGTTGCCAAAACGCTGAGATTGCCGAAGCGGCTTTGATGGCCTAAGAAGGTCTCCAGAAGCCTGAAGTAAGTGAGTTGTGATTAGTCTCCATAATAAAATTCCCAACTGCTCCTCTGGTGAGGAAAAGTCAACGAATAAAAAACAAACCACAACCTCTGACCTACACCTTTGCTACCAATTTTCTGTTAGAACTTATCTCTGATGACTGTAACACCCTAAAACTTATAATTATGAAGCTGAATGCATTTTCATCGTGGATGGATGGTTGTGGGTGAAGTAACTTTTAAACGCAAAATGACTGGAGACCTTTCACAACCAGAATCTCAGATGTCATTTGAAAAGCCGAGAGGATTCAGATTCAAACCCAACAGATTCAAACTTGATCAAGATTGTGCTGAAGCCAAAACAGCAAAGACCTGAATTTTCCAGTCAACCCTCATGTGGGAGAAGAGATTGTGGGGGTTGCCAGTGGGGACAACGAACTCCTCATAGTTCTCAAAACATTTCTGGTTTAATATAATAGAAATCTTGTGAGACTAATCAGCTCTTATTTGTAGCATTTTTGACCAAAACCTCACAGGGTATACTCACAAGACTTCAGTGTCACTGAAGCAGATTAATTGTGGTCTAAGTCCCATCCCACATGAACATAATACCTCCTCATACCATCTCTGAGTAAAATTAATAGCCTTACAGCACCTCATCCTATTTTGACTGTCCTTTTGTTGACGTTTCCACTCACAGAAGTGATACTTAATCCTCTTTTTCAGCAGTCTGTTTCTGCCTTGTTTTCTGTAATCATCAGTTACCTCAAAATATATTACACGGGAACAGGTCATAGCATCACCATGCCTCACTGCCATCTCCATCAGCGTCCTCTGCCCTGCATTGTACATGAATCCTTCCTTAGTGGTTAGCATTAAGCTTTCATGTTAGTGACTAGCCTGTAGCTCTGAGAGTCTTCGGCGCCTTGCCCAGGTTTAGCAAACAATTACGCCTTTATTGTTTCTGCTTTAGTTGATCCTAAGACTCAAGTTCTTTTCTCCTAGCAGAAATGCAAATACGTATTAAAGTAAAACGCATCTTTTCCATTACAATTTCTAGTTGTGCAATCTTCTACCCATTGGTTCCACGTATTTCTGTTTCCTGGACTTTTTGCAGTTGACGTTTCTCTTTAGACACCTATAGTTAGTTCCATAGCACGGGAACACCAAATTTGTTTCTACACCCCTCTCAGACCACTTTTTGATAGCAGAAATGTGACACGCGGTCTGGCACACCTTCAATCTGCAGCACATCTATTCTGTGGCTATTAAGGGGGACTTTGCTTTCCAGTGCAGTCAAACCAACACATTTAAAGGACTAAAGGGAAGAGAGGGGGGGCAAGGGGGGGGGAGAAAAAAAAAGAGGAATAGTTCTATAACATAATTGCATACTTATAAATAGCATACTTTCCATGTGTGTCAGATATCAAATAGCTTAATGACAACTGATAACTGGCTGATTTCTGCAATCTGCCATCAGCTGCTATTTTCAAGAGAACACGAACTATTCCTAATACCACAGTACAACTCCACTTAGTTGTGTAGGAAGCTTACATTTTTCAACCAGATGGCAGGTATATACTATTTTAGCCAAAATCCTGTTTTAAGAACAGCGATCAATATAATGACAGTGCTTGACAAGCCAAGAGGCACACAAAAGTAGATAACTACATAATACCATTTAGTATTGCCCTTTAAAAAAATAACATACTTATGAACGGCAACAGATGGGCCAGGCAATCAGGCTGCATGACCTCATTTACTGAGGAAAAAAAAAAAGTGTTTTGTTTGGTTTTTTTTTAATTAAACTTCAGCCTTTATTTCCAAAATATACTTTGTAAAACTTGGATGTGATTTTTCTCATGCATCTATCAAGCCAAAAAGCCTCTGCTCCCCGAGTCAAGCAAGGACAAGAGCTGTTCGGCTGCATTATAGTGTGATTAATCCACACAACTGCATTAACACCCAATAGAGGGAAAAAGCCCCCTCTAGAATACAGGGTTTGATGATACAAATAACTTGTTGTTAAAGATCTCTGTCATTAGAGCAATGTCTACCTATTAGCAAATAAATTATTTACACTGGCATTTCTATTGCAGCAGAAGACATTATCATGCTCTGTTTTGCTGCCATCTCCTAAACAACAACAGCAAACAGTAGCTGTGAAATCCATTTTACATCTCACAGAAGCGAAATAACTCAGCTTTTTTCAGAATTGCCTTAGCCTGGACACATTTTCTCTTCTTTCCCCGGCCCGGTAAAAAACATCAGCCCCTTTTTGGATCTGACCCCCCGCAGCCTCATATTGCTGCCCCTAACACAGGACACGGTTTGCCCCTCCGTACTTACATTACGTCTGGGGTCCTCTCTTCAAACACAAATGGTTCAAGAGGAGAAGTAGACTCTGGGTGACTGAGCAGCACACAAACACCCCAGGGGATCACCGTGGCTTCTCCTCTCTTCCGTGTCAGAGACTTCCCTTGTATCCAAAGCTAATTCGAGCGGAGAAGATCCGATGTCCTACCAGTCAAACACTCAGCCTTCGGATCCTCTGAAGCCCTACCAAAGCTTTTAGGAGTAGCTGTCTGTATATTTACTTTTGTCTTTTTTTGGATGTATGCCTATGTGAGAAGGAAGCAAACTGCCTTTATATTTCATACCCATTCACACCGCATTTTTTTCAGAGTGTTGCTAAAAGAAAAAAAAAGAAAAATAAAATCCCAAGCTAGTTCAGCTCCAAATGGCCAGCCACACAACCATTTATTTTCTTCTGGTTATACTGACTGGATTATTTTCCCACATGCTCCTGATGTGGTGAATGACTTGTCTGAGCAAGCAAGATAATGCTTTAGGCAGCAGATTAGAAAATGCAAATGTGCAGGGAGTCCAATAGGCACCTCCTGAGCTGCGTCCTACCCAGCAAGGCTTGGCTTTCCATCCCCAGCTGGGGCTTCGGAAGATGCCCACCTCTCTGAAGGCTTACGCTGGGGATCTCGGGCACCGAGGGAAGTGCTACAACATCCCCGTGCCCCAGCCCTGCGTCTGAAGGCAAACGGCGAGCACGACTTCTGCCGACAGCAGGCACCGAGGCTCAGCCCTGCTATTAACCACAGTGACGGCTACCACGTCCCCAGTCCAGGGCAGACTATTTCAGCCAGGACAGATGTGGAGCTTACCAGGGAGAACAGAGGACAGCCCAGGAGCACCACAGTCCCTACTCCATCACTTAGATGTGACTGTGGCAAAAAGGTCAGGGAAACCAGGGACAGGAGGAGTTGGACTGGTTCTCACCCCCCCTGATCAGCACGGTGGCTTTGCTTGCCTCACATCTACCCCGAAAAGAGGACAAGGCAGATCCTCGTCTCTTGCACCCACCTCTTCATGGCAGACAGTGCCATGCAGAAGTGTCCCAGGCTCGTGGGGTGACTGCTTACTCCAAAACAAAGAGTCTCGGGAACATCTTCTACAGAGCGAGAGAATGACGGCACGTATTTACCTCTGGCGACCTCTGACTGCTCTAAGTGCTGGGTGGTGATGAACAGCAAATTACCAACAGTGTCCTGGAACAGGTTTCCCAGCAGGGCTGTGCACTCCTCCGTCCTTGGAGGCTTTCAAAGACCTGACTGGATCAAGCCCTGAGCAACCTGGTCCGATCTCACAGCTGGCCCTGCCCTGAGCAGGAGGTTGGACCAGAGACCTCCTGAGGTCCCTTCCTACCCAACTTCTCCTGGGATCCTCTTTTGTTTGACATTCTCACTCAAACCAACGTGCTGCTGATCATTTACTATCCAGGCCAGCAAGTCCTCACAAGCCCAGCACCCTCACAAGGATTTCGGGACCAAGTCACTACAAGGGCACAGCGTGGTACCCTCCCCTCCAGCCAGGAAGGTCTTTGGACCAAGGGTCTTCTAATGGCCCCCACTGAAGAGCTCCTAACACCTACAGGGCTGGGAGTCAAGAACTGCGGAGATAAACAATGTCTCAGCTATAAAGAAGGATTTTCTTGATTTCTTTGCAAGCTTTTACTGTTACTACTTTCTCTGTAAGCTTTTACTGCTCAGTTTACTTTTTTTTTTTTTGCATTGAAGGAAAATCTGTATAGATCTAGCAAGAATAAAGACATCACTTTTTTAGTATTTAGAATAGCTGAAAATTTGTGTCACATTAAAATCTTAACTGGAATCAGGAGTGAATTTTTGCAAGTGGCAATAATGAAACAATGCTGAGAAGGAACACCCTGACACCTCTTTTCATAGGCTCTTCACTTGAAATTGCAATTATAGTGATCTATATACGAAGACAATTCTGACAGTAAAAAAAAAAAAAAAAAAGAAGTTGTAATGAAAGAAAACACCATTTCCAGTTTGCAGGGAGATCCTGAATCACAGGTATGCCTGAACTACGGAGTACACCTCGGCAGGATGGGTCTGTTGGCTGCACCACACAGTCCTCCCCGGGCTCCTGGCTTGTGCAGTACTCGAGAGCACGGCCGAGACACCCAGGGCTACATCCCACCGCTCAGCAGCTCAGAG
The DNA here is from genome assembly GCF_000690535.1 of Cariama cristata. Taxonomy (NCBI): domain Eukaryota; kingdom Metazoa; phylum Chordata; class Aves; order Cariamiformes; family Cariamidae; genus Cariama; species Cariama cristata. Next base: position 28,892 of record NW_009632442.1, read on the forward strand.
TGGGGTGATATCTTCTCCTGGGCAGGAGCACAGTTAGGGGCGATGGCGAAGTAGGAACAAAAAAGACATCCTGCTGCAAAGACATCCCAAAAGTTGCAGCGTCTCGCAAGGCCAAGTCAGTCTGGCTTCCTTCCACCTGACTCACGCCCACGTACCAATGCAGCTGGTGCATGGCTCTGCAGGGAGGGAAGCCAGGTTTCTCCCCTAAGGGAAAGCTTGATTCATGCTAAAAGGTATACCAGTCTGGATCTCAGGAGAGGTATCTGCCCGTTCTCGCTGACACCAAGGTTATTCCAGTCCCTCCCACCGCCCAACCCGATAGCCTTGGCAGTTTGGGCACATCGCACCTGAGCAGCAATGGTCCCACGAGGGGCAGAGGGATTTATGGACAGAGTGATGTACCTTGGGTGTTCAAAGTCCCCATTTAAAGTTTCACAGCAGGAAAGGAAAGGGAAAAAGTGAAGTAGAAAAAATAAATTTAAAAAAATAAAATTAAATAGATGTGTCCACAGAAACCTGAAACACAGACAGACGGCAGCCGTGTTATCATTGCCGCAGCTCGTTTAAAGGCAGTACTTTTCCTCACTGCAGTCACATTTCCAGTTCCTTCGCAGGCCTACCTGGAGGGACCGAATAATTTGCATCTATCTTTTCCCAACATTCCACATATTATTTGCATTTATCGTGAAAGGGTGGAGAATAATAGTGCTTAGCGCAAGAAATAAATACATTTAAAAAACAAATCAGGCAGCGCTGCCAGTCAGACAGATGCAAAAGTTGACAAAGTACAGCCTTTCATTATTTTTCCATCCCAACCAATGCACAAAATACATGAAATATAAAAGAGTGCCTCACATAGATTTTTTTCCAGCTGAATGGAGCTTTGACAGTCAAGAACACTGCATTTTTCACATAATAAAATGTGATTTTCCATCAATTGTACCAGTAGTGAAATTGCAGCGTACAGCACAATCCCTTGAAAGCCAAGAAGTCGAAGCCAAGGGTGAGGCTGAAAGTTCCAAAACAGGGAGCCTCAATGGAAGAGAAGAAGGGGCTTAGAGGAGAACTGGTCCTCCGCCATTCATTTACTTTTCTACCAATGTCCCCCCCTCAAAAGGGCTCCCCCCTCCTCCGGTTCCTGGTGTTCAATGGGAGGGGCAGCCAGAGCAAAACCATCCATCTGGTTCCCATCACAGGAAAGACTGCCTAGGCTAGCTCCTGCCAAAGCCTGTCATTAGCAATCAGCATGAGAGAGAGCATGAGAAAACACAGCACAGCTAAGACAACAAACCTAATACTTTTAATACGCTAAGCATAACAACGGTACTCAATTTTGTTCTTTATAAAAATAGCACGGGAGTCAGATGGGTCATCCCAGTAGCCTCATTTTATCAGAGAAATTAATGTAAAACGCAACGCAAATGTTATTTTCTTCTGCCACAGTATATCCATCAGCACCTATTAGAAGCATCTACAGGGGTGAAATATGGCAAGGAAGGATAATTTGATTAAGTGAGTGCCAAACCTTGCTACTCATTAATATACTTTGTCTCCTTTTACCTACAGCATAATAGACCTGGCATTTAAATCCTGATGCAGCCGCTATAATCCAAGACATATCTCATGAAAGCTTGGAGAGATGACCATCAAACTGCCCACATTCTCTTGCCACAGAAGTTCAGCACAACCCTTCCCACCTCCCCTAGCCTTGTCAGCCAGGCAGAGCAATGCCACCATTTCCACAAAGAAACTGCCCTTCTTGTGTATCATCCTTTAAGATGTATTTTGTCATTCTTTCATTTCAGGTGACCAGGGAAAAAACAAACAAACAAAAAACCCCAACAAACCACCATCACCAAACCCCAAACCCACATCCAAGTGGTCTCCAGCAATTACCTCCCACGGCTGCTGCCATGGGGAGAGAAGCCCTGCCCGGGGTGTTGGGACCGTGTACCGTGGGGCACTGCACGCAGGCGAAAGCAGCGCTGCCAGCTGGACTTCTCAGCCACAACTTTCCCCCCGCATCGGGAATATAATCACACACATCCCTAATTACTGAATAAGAGTGTCTGTTAATTACCTATCCAAAGTAATTAAATCTGACTGGGGTCAAAATTGAGCTGCCAGTAGAGAAGAGGGAGAGGTGGTAAGCTCTAATCCTTTGCTATTCTTCAAGCCTGCCTCAAGCCCCAAACCAGACCCCGCAGGAGCTCGTTCTCCTCCCCGCAGGCCACACCAGCTCCTCATTCACGGCATTTGCCCAGCTCTCTACGAGCTACGTTTTCCCCCATCGCTTTGACAAGAGCTGCCCCTGCTCCACTGGCTCAATCCCTCCGTCCTGGAAGAGCGCATCGGAGCAGATGAACACTTTGGGATCTCCAGGAGAGCAACCTGATATCAGCCTTGCATCACACGATGCCTCCCTTGAGCTCCTCGCACCAGAGTAACAGCAACATCACAACTGACACTTACACAGCAGCAATCAAAGCTGCCGATTTTTTTTTAAAGACCTCCCCTCCTTCCAGTCGCCTCTACTGGGAGCAGGGCACAGTGATGGGAAATGGGGAAGAAACCTCCTTCGGGAAGAATTACCATGTCTCTGCCTAAGGATGACATGGCTCCAGCTCCCTCAGGACTGTCCCCGTGCACATCACTGTCACCTGGCTTGCCTCTCTCCACCTTCCTCCTTTTGTTAGGCTGTTCCCATGCAGATCTAAGAATATCCTGAACAGATGAGTGAATACGAACAACAGCTCTTTCTTCCTCCTTTCAGGAAACTATTTCCCCATTTGTTTCTCTCATCTCCCTGCCGTGGTATTTAGCTCCAAACATTAATGACCCATTTAAGAAGGGGAAAGCACCTTCCAGGAATGACTTGCCCTCAGCTATTCCATGGGCTGCTCAGAAGTGAATCTCATCATTTATACCCTCTTCAGTCGAAGAGGAACATTCCCAGGACCAAAGGCAAGCACAGCTAGACACAGAGATGGAGAGGGAGGGGAGATTTTCTTTGTCTTATTCTCTCTCACACGTTTTGCTGTGTTTATCATCCTAGTGCTTTTGAAAATAAACATCACTGGGAGATGGGAGCTGAGCCCCAGCCCAAGTCTGCTCTGACTTGCTGCCAGATAATCAATGCAAAACTTTTCAAAATGTCTTTTTTCTTCCCCTTTGTGGGACAGAGACCTTTACGCTGAAGCTAACACAAGCTTTCAAAGGATCAGACAGGAATCGATGCCACAGCCCGGGGTGGGACCACAGGAGAGGGCAAGGAGGCAGCACTGCTCCAGGAACCTGGCCCAGGTCAGTCCTTATCGCCATCCTGGCTGTCCTCCATCACACCTCCAAAAAAAACTGGCACTGCACGCTCACCGGCAGGTTGGTAAAAGGCTGCGTGCCAGCTTGACTGCTTCAGGTTCTTCGCTGGATCCCGGAGACCATTCCCCCTCCCTGGAGTGAGGTGGGACACAAGGAGGAACCAGCCACAGGGACAGAAGAAGGAACCAGCCACGTGGCACTGCATGTCCGAGAGAGATGGAGAGCAGGATGAGATGGAGAATGAGGACAGACGGCTCTGTGAAAAGCTGGAGGAGCAGCTTTGAAGGAAGAGATATGGTAGAAAGAGAAGTTGGCCCCTAAAGGAGGAAAAAGAACAAAAAAGGCTGTGGAAGAGCAAGCCAGCTGCTGAGGACCAAGCAGTTAGGATGGAGGAAGAAACAACTGGGCTGCTGATGATGGCTGAGAGTTCAATTTCTCTCCTCGGTCTCCCATCATAAAAAGAAAATGGAAAAGGGTATGTTAGAACCCTCAGGAACCAAAGCTAGTAGAAATATATCTTTCTGTTATCCCGTAAAGTTCATGGATCAAGAAGGCTTTTGCCTCCCTTTCACCGTTCTTCTCATCTCTGAAACATTTTCCTGCTGTCTTTCCACTCTGAAAACTTTTACTTTAAAATAGCAGAAGACACTGGGTATAGGAAGCCAGCTTTAGACGCACTCATTCAAACCTAAACAATATAAAGGGAGGAGAAAAAAGCGGAGGGGAAGAAACAGGCAGATGGTGGTGAGCTGTGCAGACAGGCGTTGCAGCCCGAGTGTTATTGCAACGTGCTGCAGCACCGTTTGCTAGAACTTCTGACTCCCTGGTTTTCACAAGCTTAAAAAATGCAAATACAAAGTCTCACTGTGAGGCGGAAAGTTGGGAGTTCGAGTTTCAGCTCAAAACTACAGTCCTAGTGCTGTTGTACTTAAGATTATAAAAATAATGCATCTATATTGAAAAATCTGATTTGGTGTACCTCTAAACTAAAAAAAAAAAAAAAAAAAATTAAAAAATTAATACCATTTTGGAGAGGTAAAAAAAAGGGAAGAACAGTATAAAATGTGCTTTTCATCAGTTGATCACTTATGTTTAAGTGATTACACATATATCATTTTCACAAAAGTGTTCACCCAAAATTCAATAAATCTTCTGAATGTGAAGGAGTACCTCAATACTGTTGGGTTACACTACATTTGAAAAACAGCTTTGGACAGTTTTTAAATGCATAATGTTTGCTAGTATATATACTATATGCACTGTACTTAACAGATAGTGCCCAACAACTGTAAAAGTATATCCAGGGATATTCACATTAAGGAAAAAAAAAAAAAAAAGTATTTCCTTTCCCTTTCACTTGAAATTACTGCGAGCCCTAATGGGGCAGGCTGCAAGGAGAGGGCAAGCACCCAGCGACACCTTCCCCGAACACGCCGAGCCCCCAGGCTCCTCTCTCTGCACCCTCCCCAGAGCTCAGCTCCCATCCCTGCCCCTCGGACTATGTCAGGGCAGCCGAGCTGTGATGAACTATTCCTCATTAACGGTGAACTTCTTTGTTTTGATGAGGTAAATGAATAACTATGTTTGCCCCCTAAGTGGACTATAAATCACCAAGGCATTTAGCCACTGAGCTTAGCGCTGTCAAATATACTTTGCAATGGCCAAACACAATCCGTATGATAAATTTATGCAGCTGCAGTTTTCAGACCACCAGTAATTTCTGCCTTAAAACCCTCATGACTGAGAAGAAAGATAAGAGATACAGGGCAAAAAAGAAGAAAATAGGGAATATTATCAGCACTGGTGACCTAAAGTGGCACAGGTTTCCCAGAGGATGTGGCAGGTGGAGGCAAAGTAAAATAATCTAGAGCTAAAAAGGCAGAGGTAATACTTTCAACTTAGCATTTCTGCGATCTCGTGTCGTGCGTCAGCGGAAAGACCGGTGCTCACAGAAAATGGTGCAAAACACGGGGTCTGTTGAGGCCGAGGCGCAGACCAGAGTTGGAAAGGGATCTGCCTCGGTCCCCGGCTGGGGTGGGACATGCACCCATCGCCGCTCTTTCAGCTCGGCTCGACTTGCGTGGGGCTTGTCCGGGGAACCGCTGCCGGGGCCGATGCCAAAGACCCCACAAAACCAGAGGGCCCCGAAGCTGTGGCG